>NW_028114075.1:0-28717 GCF_964289735.1 Phaethon aethereus | reverse complement strand
GACAAACTGCTTTGGCTGTTTGCAAGGCTAGGAAAGAGCAGAGCCCCAGTCTTGCTGTTTATCTGCAATGACTGCCAGGGCAAGTGAGGACCAGCAAGACAATTCCTGCCTAGCACCTTCCTTGGAGGAGAGAGAGTGCAACGTTTCATTTTAGCATTTTGGCGCTCACGAGGGAGACAAACTGCTTTGGCTGTTTGCAAGGGTAGGAAAGAGCAGAGACCGAGTCTTCCTGTTTATCTGCAATGACTGCCAGGGTAAGTGAGGACCAGCAAGACAATTCCTGCCTAGCACCTTCCTTGGAGGAGAGAGAGTGCAACGTTTCATTTTAGCATTTTGGCGCTCACGAGGGAGACAAACTGCTTTGGCTGTTTGCAAGGCTAGGAAAGAGAAGAGCCCCAATCTTGCTGTTTATCTGCAATGACTGCCAGGGCAAGTGAGGACCGGCAAGACAATTCCTGCCTAGCACCTTCCTTGGAGGAGAGAGAGTGCAACGTTTCATTTTAGCATTTTGGCGCTCACGAGCGAGACAAACTGCTTTGGCTGTTTGCAAGGGTAGGAAAGTGCAGAGACCGAGTCTTCCTGTTTATCTGCAATGACTGCCAGGGCAAGTGAGGACCAGCAAGACAATTCCTGCCTAGCACCTTCCTTGGAGGAGAGAGAGTGCAACGTTTCATTTTGCTTTTTGGAGTGCGAGATTGAGAAAAAGCACAGTGTCTGTTTGCAAGGCTAGGAAAGAGCAGAGCCCCAGTCTTGCTGTTTATCTGCAATGACTGCCAGGGCAAGTGAGGACCAGCAAGACAATTCCTGCCTAGCACCTTCCTTGGAGGAGGGAGAGTGCAACGTTTCATTTTGCTTTTTGGAGTGCGAGATTGAGAAAAAGCACAGTGTCTGTTTGCAAGGGTAGGAAAGAGCAGAGACCGAGTCTTCCTGTTTATCTGCAATGACTGCCAGGGCAAGTGAGGACCAGCAAGACAATTCCTGCCTAGCACCTTCCTTGGAGGTGAGGGAGTGCAACGTTTCATTTTAGCATTTTGGCGCTGACGAGGGAGACAAACTGCTTTGGCTGTTTGCAAGGCTAGGAAAGAGCAGAGACCGAGTCTTGCTGTGTATCTGCAATGACTGCCAGGGCAAGTGAGGACCAGCAAGACAATTCCTGCCTAGCACCTTCCTTGGAGGAGAGAGAGTGCAACGTTTCATTTTAGCAGTTTGGCGCTCACGAGGGAGACAAACTGCTTTGGCTGTTTGCAAGGCTAGGAAAGAGCAGAGCCCCAGTCTTGCTGTTTATCTGCAATGACTGCGAGGGGAAGTGAGGACCAGCAAGACAATTCCTGCCTAGCACCTTCCTTGGAGGAGAGAGAGTGCAACGTTTCATTTTAGCATTTTGGCGCTCACGAGCGAGACAAACTGCTTTGGCTGTTTGCAAGGCTAGGAAAGAGCAGAGCCCGAGTGTTGCTGTTTATCTGCAATGACTGCCAGGGCAAGTGAGGACCAGCAAGACAATTCCTGCCTAGCACCTTCCTTGGAGGAGACAGAGTGCAACGTTTCATTTTAGCATTTTGGCGCTCACGAGGGAGACAAATTGCTTTGGCTGTTTGCAAGGCTAGGAAAGAGCAGAGCCCGAGTCTTGCTGTTTATCTGCAATGACTGCCAGGGCAAGTGAGGACCAGCAAGACAATTCCTGCCTAGCACCTTCCTTGGAGGAGAGAGAGTGCAACGTTTCATTTTAGCATTTTGGCGCTCACGAGCGAGACAAACTGCTTTAGCTGTTTGCAAGGCTAGGAAAGGGCAGAGCCGGAGTCTTACTGTTTATCTGCAATGACTGCCAGGGCAAGTGAGGACCAGCAAGACAATTCCTGCCTAGCACCTTCCTTGGAGGAGAGAGAGTGCAACGTTTCATTTTAGCATTTTGGCGCTCACGAGCGAGACAAACTGCTTTGGCTGTTTGCAAGGCTAGGAAAGAGCAGAGCCCCAGTCTTACTGTTTATCTGCAATGACTGCCAGGGCAAGTGAGGACCAGCAAGACAATTCCTGCCTAGCACCTTCCTTGGAGGAGAGAGAGTGCAACGTTTCATTTTAGCATTTTGGCGCTCACGAGCGATACAAACTTCTTTGGCTGTTTGCAAGGCTAGGAAAGAGCAGAGCCCGAGACTTGCTGTTTATCTGCAATGACTGCAAGGGCAAGTGAGGACCAGCAAGACAATTCCTGCCTAGCACCTTCCTTGGAGGAGAGAGAGTGCAACGTTTCATTTTAGCATTTTGGCGCACACGAGCGAGACGAACTGCATTGGCTGTTTGCAAGGCTAGGAAAGAGCAGAGCCCGAGTCTTGCTGTTTATCTGCAATGACTGCCAGGGCAAGTGAGGACCAGCAAGACAATTCCTGCCTAGCACCTTCCTTGGAGGAGACAGAGTGCAACGTTTCATTTTAGCATTTTGGCGCTCACGAGGGAGACAAATTGCTTTGGCTGTTTGCAAGGCTAGGAAAGAGCAGAGCCCCAGTCTTGCTGTTTATCTGCAATGACTGCCAGGGCAAGTGAGGACCAGCAAGACAATTCCTGCCTAGCACCTTCCTTGGAGGAGAGAGAGTGCAACGTTTCATTTTAGCATTTTGGCGCTCACGAGCGAGACAAACTGCTTTGGCTGTTTGCAAGGCTAGGAAAGGGCAGAGCCCGAGTCTTACTGTTTATCTGCAATGACTGCCAGGGCAAGTGAGGACCAGCAAGACAATTCCTGCCTAGCACCTTCCTTGGAGGAGAGAGAGTGCAACGTTTCATTTTGCTTTTTGGAGTGCGAGATTGAGAAAAAGCACAGTGTCTGTTTGCAAGGGTAGGAAAGAGCAGAGACCGAGTCTTCCTGTTTATCTGCAATGACTGCCAGGGCAAGTGAGGACCAGCAAGACAATTCCTGCCTAGCACCTTCCTTGGAGGAGAGAGAGTGCAACGTTTCATTTTAGCATTTTGGCGCTCACGAGGGAGACAAACTGCTTTGGCTGTTTGCAAGGCTAGGAAAGAGCAGAGCCCCAGTCTTGCTGTTTATCTGCAATGACTGCCAGGGCAAGTGAGGACCAGCAAGACAATTCCTGCCTAGCACCTTCCTTGGAGGAGAGAGAGTGCAACGTTTCATTTTAGCATTTTGGCGCTCACGAGGGAGACAAACTGCTTTGGCTGTTTGCAAGGGTAGGAAAGAGCAGAGACCGAGTCTTGCTGTTTATCTGCAATGACTGCCAGGGTAAGTGAGGACCAGCAAGACAATTCCTGCCTAGCACCTTCCTTGGAGGAGAGAGAGTGCAACGTTTCATTTTAGCATTTTGGCGCTCACGAGGGAGACAAACTGCTTTGGCTGTTTGCAAGGCTAGGAAAGAGCAGAGCCCCAATCTTGCTGTTTATCTGCAATGACTGCCAGGGCAAGTGAGGACCGGCAAGACAATTCCTGCCTAGCACCTTCCTTGGAGGAGAGAGAGTGCAACGTTTCATTTTAGCATTTTGGCGCTCACGAGGGAGACGAACTGCTTTGGCTGTTTGCAAGGGTAGGAAAGAGCAGAGACCGAGTCTTCCTGTTTATCTGCAATGACTGCCAGGGCAAGTGAGGACCAGCAAGACAATTCCTGCCTAGCACCTTCCTTGGACGAGAGAGAGTGCAACGTTTCATTTTGCTTTTTGGAGTGCGAGATTGAGAAAAAGCACAGTGTCTGTTTGCAAGGCTAGGAAAGAGCAGAGCCCCAGTCTTGCTGTTTATCTGCAATGACTGCCAGGGCAAGTGAGGACCAGCAAGACAATTCCTGCCTAGCACCTTCCTTGGAGGAGAGAGAGTGCAACGTTTCATTTTGCTTTTTGGAGTGCGAGATTGAGAAAAAGCACAGTGTCTGTTTGCAAGGGTAGGAAAGAGCAGAGACCGAGTCTTGCTGTTTATCTGCAATGACTGCCAGGGCAAGTGAGGACCAGCAAGACAATTCCTGCCTAGCACCTTCCTTGGAGGAGACAGAGTGCAACGTTTCATTTTAGCATTTTGGCGCTCACGAGGGAGACAAACTGCTTTGGCTGTTTGCAAGGCTAGGAAAGAGCAGAGCCCCAGTCTTGCTCTTTATCTGCAATGACTGCCAGGGCAAGTGAGGACCAGCAAGACAATTCCTGCCTAGCACCTTCCTTGGAGGAGAGAGAGTGCAACGTTTCATTTTAGCATTTTGGCCCTCACGAGGGAGACAACTGCTGTGGCTGTTTGCAAGGCTAGGAAAGAGCAGAGCCCCAGTCTTGCTGTTTATCTGCAATGACTGCCAGGGCAAGTGAGGACCAGCAAGACAATTCCTGCCTAGCACCTTCCTTGGAGGAGAGAGAGTGCAACGTTTCATTTTAGCATTTTGGCGCTCACGAGGGAGACGAACTTCTTTTGCTGTTGCAAGGCTAGGAAAGAGCAGAGCCCCAGTCTTGCTGTTTATCGGCAATGACTGCCAGGGCAAGTGAGGACCAGCAAGACAATTCCTGCCTAGCACCTTCCTTGGAGGAGAGAGAGTGCAACGTTTCATTTTAGCATTTTGGCGCTCACGAGGGAGACAAACTGCTTTGGCTGTTTGCAAGGCTAGCAAAGAGCAGAGCCCCAGTCTTGCTGTTTATCTGCAATGACTGCCAGGGGAAGTGAGGACCAGCAAGACAATTCCTGCCTAGCACCTTCCTTGGAGGAGAGAGAGTGCAACGTTTCATTTTGCTTTTTGGAGTGCGAGATTGAGAAAAAGCACAGTGTCTGTTTGCAAGGGTAGGAAAGAGCAGAGACCGAGTCTTCTTGTTTATCTGCAATGACTGCCAGGGCAAGTGAGGACCAGCAAGACAATTCCTGCCTAGCACCTTCCTTGGAGGTGAGGGAGTGCAACGTTTCATTTTAGCATTTTGGCGCTCACAAGCAAGACGAACTTCTTTTGCTCTTTGCAAGTCTAGCAAAGAGCAAAGCCCCAGTCTTGCTGTTTATCTGCAATGACTGCCAGGGCAAGTGAGGACCAGCAAGACAATTCCTGCCTAGCACCTTCCTTGGAGGAGAGAGAGTGCAACGTTTCATTTTAGCATTTTGGCGCTCACGAGCGAGACAAACTGCTTTGGCTGTTTGCAAGGCTAGGAAAGAGCAGAGCCCGAGTCTTGCTGTTTATCTGCAATGACTGCCAGGGCAAGTGAGGACCAGCAAGACAATTCCTGCCTAGCACCTTCCTTGGAGGAGAGAGAGTGCAACGTTTCATTTTAGCATTTTGGCGCTCACGAGCGAGACAAACTGCTTTGGCTGTTTGCAAGGCTAGGAAAGAGCAGAGCCCGAGTGTTGCTGTTTATCTGCAATGACTGCCAGGGCAAGTGAGGACCAGCAAGACAATTCCTGCCTAGCACCTTCCTTGGAGGAGAGAGAGTGCAACGTTTCATTTTAGCATTTTGGCGCTCACGAGCGAGACAAACTGCTTTGGCTGTTTGCAAGGCTAGGAAAGAGCAGAGCCCCAGTCTTACTGTTTATCTGCAATGACTGCCAGGGCAAGTGAGGACCAGCAAGACAATTCCTGCCTAGCACCTTCCTTGGAGGAGAGAGAGTGCAACGTTTCATTTTAGCATTTTGGCGCTCACGAGGGAGACAAACTGCTTTTGCTGTTTGAAGGCTAGGAAAGAGCAGAGCCCCAGTCTTGCTGTTTATCTGCAATGACTGCCAGGGCAAGTGAGGACCAGCAAGACAATTCCTGCCTAGCACCTTCCTTGGAGGAGAGAGAGTGCAACGTTTCATTTTAGCATTTTGGCGCTCACGAGGGAGACAAACTGCTTTGGCTGTTTGCAAGGCTAGGAAAGAGCAGAGCCCCAGTCTTGCTGTTTATCTGCAATGACTGCCAGGGCAAGTGAGGACCAGCAAGACAATTCCTGCCTAGCACCTTCCTTGGAGGAGAGAGAGTGCAACGTTTCATTTTAGCATTTTGGCGCTCACGAGGGAGACAAACTGCTTTGGCTGTTTGCAAGGCTAGGAAAGAGCAGAGCCCCAATCTTGCTGTTTATCTGCAATGACTGCCAGGGCAAGTGAGGACCGGCAAGACAATTCCTGCCTAGCACCTTCCTTGGAGGAGAGAGAGTGCAACGTTTCATTTTAGCATTTTGGCGCTCACGAGGGAGACGAACTGCTTTGGCTGTTTGCAAGGGTAGGAAAGAGCAGAGACCGAGTCTTCCTGTTTATCTGCAATGACTGCAAGGGCAAGTGAGGACCAGCAAGACAATTCCTGCCTAGCACCTTCCTTGGAGGAGAGAGAGTGCAACGTTTCATTTTAGCGTTTTGGCGCTCACGAGGGAGACAAACTGCTTTTGCTGTTTGAAGGCTAGGAAAGAGCAGAGCCCCAGTCTTACTGTTTATCTGCAATGACTGCCAGGGCAAGTGAGGACCAGCAAGACAATTCCTGCCTAGCACCTTCCTTGGAGGAGAGAGAGTGCAACGTTTCAATTTAGCATTTTGGCGCTCACGAGGGAGACAAACTGCTTTGGCTGTTTGCAAGGCTAGGAAAGAGCAGAGCCCCAGTCTTGCTGTTTATCTGCAATGACTGCCAGGGCAAGTGAGGACCAGCAAGACAATTCCTGCCTAGCACCTTCCTTGGAGGAGAGAGAGTGCAACGTTTCATTTTAGCATTTTGGCGCTCACGAGGGAGACAAACTGCTTTGGCTGTTTGCAAGGGTAGGAAAGAGCAGAGACCGAGTCTTCCTGTTTATCTGCAATGACTGCCAGGGTAAGTGAGGACCAGCAAGACAATTCCTGCCTAGCACCTTCCTTGGAGGAGAGAGAGTGCAACGTTTCATTTTAGCATTTTGGCGCTCACGAGGGAGACAAACTGCTTTGGCTGTTTGCAAGGCTAGGAAAGAGCAGAGCCCCAATCTTGCTGTTTATCTGCAATGACTGCCAGGGCAAGTGAGGACCGGCAAGACAATTCCTGCCTAGCACCTTCCTTGGAGGAGAGAGAGTGCAACGTTTCATTTTAGCATTTTGGCGCTCACGAGCGAGACAAACTGCTTTGGCTGTTTGCAAGGGTAGGAAAGTGCAGAGACCGAGTCTTCCTGTTTATCTGCAATGACTGCCAGGGCAAGTGAGGACCAGCAAGACAATTCCTGCCTAGCACCTTCCTTGGAGGAGAGAGAGTGCAACGTTTCATTTTGCTTTTTGGAGTGCGAGATTGAGAAAAAGCACAGTGTCTGTTTGCAAGGCTAGGAAAGAGCAGAGCCCCAGTCTTGCTGTTTATCTGCAATGACTGCCAGGGCAAGTGAGGACCAGCAAGACAATTCCTGCCTAGCACCTTCCTTGGAGGAGGGAGAGTGCAACGTTTCATTTTGCTTTTTGGAGTGCGAGATTGAGAAAAAGCACAGTGTCTGTTTGCAAGGGTAGGAAAGAGCAGAGACCGAGTCTTCCTGTTTATCTGCAATGACTGCCAGGGCAAGTGAGGACCAGCAAGACAATTCCTGCCTAGCACCTTCCTTGGAGGAGACAGAGTGCAACGTTTCATTTTAGCATTTTGGCGCTGACGAGGGAGACAAACTGCTTTGGCTGTTTGCAAGGCTAGGAAAGAGCAGAGACCGAGTCTTGCTGTGTATCTGCAATGACTGCCAGGGCAAGTGAGGACCAGCAAGACAATTCCTGCCTAGCACCTTCCTTGGAGGAGAGAGAGTGCAACGTTTCATTTTAGCAGTTTGGCGCTCACGAGGGAGACAAACTGCTTTGGCTGTTTGCAAGGCTAGGAAAGAGCAGAGCCCCAGTCTTGCTGTTTATCTGCAATGACTGCGAGGGGAAGTGAGGACCAGCAAGACAATTCCTGCCTAGCACCTTCCTTGGAGGAGAGAGAGTGCAACGTTTCATTTTGCTTTTTGGAGTGCGAGATTGAGAAAAAGCACAGTGTCTGTTTGCAAGGGTAGGAAAGAGCAGAGACCGAGTCTTCTTGTTTATCTGCAATGACTGCCAGGGCAAGTGAGGACCAGCAAGACAATTCCTGCCTAGCACCTTCCTTGGAGGTGAGGGAGTGCAACGTTTCATTTTAGCATTTTGGCGCTCACAAGCAAGACGAACTTCTTTTGCTCTTTGCAAGGCTAGGAAAGAGCAGAGCCCGAGTCTTGCTGTTTATCTGCAATGACTGCCAGGGTAAGTGAGGACCAGCAAGACAATTCCTGCCTAGCACCTTCCTTGGAGGAGAGAGAGTGCAACGTTTCATTTTAGCATTTTGGCGCTCACGAGCGAGACAAACTGCTTTGGCTGTTTGCAAGGCTAGGAAAGAGCAGAGCCCCAGTCTTGCTGTTTATCTGCAATGACTGCCAGGGCAAGTGAGGACCAGCAAGACAATTCCTGCCTAGCACCTTCCTTGGAGGAGAGAGAGTGCAACGTTTCATTTTAGCATTTTGGCGCTCACGAGCGAGACAAACTGCTTTGGCTGTTTGCAAGGCTAGGAAAGAGCAGAGCCCGAGTGTTGCTGTTTATCTGCAATGACTGCCAGGGCAAGTGAGGACCAGCAAGACAATTCCTGCCTAGCACCTTCCTTGGAGGAGACAGAGTGCAACGTTTCATTTTAGCATTTTGGCGCTCACGAGGGAGACAAATTGCTTTGGCTGTTTGCAAGGCTAGGAAAGAGCAGAGCCCCAGTCTTGCTGTTTATCTGCAATGACTGCCAGGGCAAGTGAGGACCAGCAAGACAATTCCTGCCTAGCACCTTCCTTGGAGGAGAGAGAGTGCAACGTTTCATTTTAGCATTTTGGCGCTCACGAGCGAGACAAACTGCTTTAGCTGTTTGCAAGGCTAGGAAAGGGCAGAGCCGGAGTCTTACTGTTTATCTGCAATGACTGCCAGGGCAAGTGAGGACCAGCAAGACAATTCCTGCCTAGCACCTTCCTTGGAGGAGAGAGAGTGCAACGTTTCATTTTAGCATTTTGGCGCTCACGAGCGAGACAAACTGCTTTGGCTGTTTGCAAGGCTAGGAAAGAGCAGAGCCCCAGTCTTACTGTTTATCTGCAATGACTGCCAGGGCAAGTGAGGACCAGCAAGACAATTCCTGCCTAGCACCTTCCTTGGAGGAGAGAGAGTGCAACGTTTCATTTTAGCATTTTGGCGCTCACGAGCGATACAAACTTCTTTGGCTGTTTGCAAGGCTAGGAAAGAGCAGAGCCCGAGACTTGCTGTTTATCTGCAATGACTGCAAGGGCAAGTGAGGACCAGCAAGACAATTCCTGCCTAGCACCTTCCTTGGAGGAGAGAGAGTGCAACGTTTCATTTTAGCATTTTGGCGCACACGAGCGAGACGAACTGCATTGGCTGTTTGCAAGGCTAGGAAAGAGCAGAGCCCGAGTCTTGCTGTTTATCTGCAATGACTGCCAGGGCAAGTGAGGACCAGCAAGACAATTCCTGCCTAGCACCTTCCTTGGAGGAGACAGAGTGCAACGTTTCATTTTAGCATTTTGGCGCTCACGAGGGAGACAAATTGCTTTGGCTGTTTGCAAGGCTAGGAAAGAGCAGAGCCCCAGTCTTGCTGTTTATCTGCAATGACTGCCAGGGCAAGTGAGGACCAGCAAGACAATTCCTGCCTAGCACCTTCCTTGGAGGAGAGAGAGTGCAACGTTTCATTTTAGCATTTTGGCGCTCACGAGCGAGACAAACTGCTTTGGCTGTTTGCAAGGCTAGGAAAGGGCAGAGCCCGAGTCTTACTGTTTATCTGCAATGACTGCCAGGGCAAGTGAGGACCAGCAAGACAATTCCTGCCTAGCACCTTCCTTGGAGGAGAGAGAGTGCAACGTTTCATTTTGCTTTTTGGAGTGCGAGATTGAGAAAAAGCACAGTGTCTGTTTGCAAGGGTAGGAAAGAGCAGAGACCGAGTCTTCCTGTTTATCTGCAATGACTGCCAGGGCAAGTGAGGACCAGCAAGACAATTCCTGCCTAGCACCTTCCTTGGAGGAGAGAGAGTGCAACGTTTCATTTTAGCATTTTGGCGCTCACGAGGGAGACAAACTGCTTTGGCTGTTTGCAAGGCTAGGAAAGAGCAGAGCCCCAGTCTTGCTGTTTATCTGCAATGACTGCCAGGGCAAGTGAGGACCAGCAAGACAATTCCTGCCTAGCACCTTCCTTGGAGGAGAGAGAGTGCAACGTTTCATTTTAGCATTTTGGCGCTCACGAGGGAGACAAACTGCTTTGGCTGTTTGCAAGGGTAGGAAAGAGCAGAGACCGAGTCTTGCTGTTTATCTGCAATGACTGCCAGGGTAAGTGAGGACCAGCAAGACAATTCCTGCCTAGCACCTTCCTTGGAGGAGAGAGAGTGCAACGTTTCATTTTAGCATTTTGGCGCTCACGAGGGAGACAAACTGCTTTGGCTGTTTGCAAGGCTAGGAAAGAGCAGAGCCCCAATCTTGCTGTTTATCTGCAATGACTGCCAGGGCAAGTGAGGACCGGCAAGACAATTCCTGCCTAGCACCTTCCTTGGAGGAGAGAGAGTGCAACGTTTCATTTTAGCATTTTGGCGCTCACGAGGGAGACGAACTGCTTTGGCTGTTTGCAAGGGTAGGAAAGAGCAGAGACCGAGTCTTCCTGTTTATCTGCAATGACTGCCAGGGCAAGTGAGGACCAGCAAGACAATTCCTGCCTAGCACCTTCCTTGGACGAGAGAGAGTGCAACGTTTCATTTTGCTTTTTGGAGTGCGAGATTGAGAAAAAGCACAGTGTCTGTTTGCAAGGCTAGGAAAGAGCAGAGCCCCAGTCTTGCTGTTTATCTGCAATGACTGCCAGGGCAAGTGAGGACCAGCAAGACAATTCCTGCCTAGCACCTTCCTTGGAGGAGAGAGAGTGCAACGTTTCATTTTGCTTTTTGGAGTGCGAGATTGAGAAAAAGCACAGTGTCTGTTTGCAAGGGTAGGAAAGAGCAGAGACCGAGTCTTGCTGTTTATCTGCAATGACTGCCAGGGCAAGTGAGGACCAGCAAGACAATTCCTGCCTAGCACCTTCCTTGGAGGAGACAGAGTGCAACGTTTCATTTTAGCATTTTGGCGCTCACGAGGGAGACAAACTGCTTTGGCTGTTTGCAAGGCTAGGAAAGAGCAGAGCCCCAGTCTTGCTCTTTATCTGCAATGACTGCCAGGGCAAGTGAGGACCAGCAAGACAATTCCTGCCTAGCACCTTCCTTGGAGGAGAGAGAGTGCAACGTTTCATTTTAGCATTTTGGCCCTCACGAGGGAGACAACTGCTGTGGCTGTTTGCAAGGCTAGGAAAGAGCAGAGCCCCAGTCTTGCTGTTTATCTGCAATGACTGCCAGGGCAAGTGAGGACCAGCAAGACAATTCCTGCCTAGCACCTTCCTTGGAGGAGAGAGAGTGCAACGTTTCATTTTAGCATTTTGGCGCTCACGAGGGAGACGAACTTCTTTTGCTGTTGCAAGGCTAGGAAAGAGCAGAGCCCCAGTCTTGCTGTTTATCGGCAATGACTGCCAGGGCAAGTGAGGACCAGCAAGACAATTCCTGCCTAGCACCTTCCTTGGAGGAGAGAGAGTGCAACGTTTCATTTTAGCATTTTGGCGCTCACGAGGGAGACAAACTGCTTTGGCTGTTTGCAAGGCTAGCAAAGAGCAGAGCCCCAGTCTTGCTGTTTATCTGCAATGACTGCCAGGGGAAGTGAGGACCAGCAAGACAATTCCTGCCTAGCACCTTCCTTGGAGGAGAGAGAGTGCAACGTTTCATTTTGCTTTTTGGAGTGCGAGATTGAGAAAAAGCACAGTGTCTGTTTGCAAGGGTAGGAAAGAGCAGAGACCGAGTCTTCTTGTTTATCTGCAATGACTGCCAGGGCAAGTGAGGACCAGCAAGACAATTCCTGCCTAGCACCTTCCTTGGAGGTGAGGGAGTGCAACGTTTCATTTTAGCATTTTGGCGCTCACAAGCAAGACGAACTTCTTTTGCTCTTTGCAAGTCTAGCAAAGAGCAAAGCCCCAGTCTTGCTGTTTATCTGCAATGACTGCCAGGGCAAGTGAGGACCAGCAAGACAATTCCTGCCTAGCACCTTCCTTGGAGGAGAGAGAGTGCAACGTTTCATTTTAGCATTTTGGCGCTCACGAGCGAGACAAACTGCTTTGGCTGTTTGCAAGGCTAGGAAAGAGCAGAGCCCGAGTCTTGCTGTTTATCTGCAATGACTGCCAGGGCAAGTGAGGACCAGCAAGACAATTCCTGCCTAGCACCTTCCTTGGAGGAGAGAGAGTGCAACGTTTCATTTTAGCATTTTGGCGCTCACGAGCGAGACAAACTGCTTTGGCTGTTTGCAAGGCTAGGAAAGAGCAGAGCCCGAGTGTTGCTGTTTATCTGCAATGACTGCCAGGGCAAGTGAGGACCAGCAAGACAATTCCTGCCTAGCACCTTCCTTGGAGGAGAGAGAGTGCAACGTTTCATTTTAGCATTTTGGCGCTCACGAGCGAGACAAACTGCTTTGGCTGTTTGCAAGGCTAGGAAAGAGCAGAGCCCCAGTCTTACTGTTTATCTGCAATGACTGCCAGGGCAAGTGAGGACCAGCAAGACAATTCCTGCCTAGCACCTTCCTTGGAGGAGAGAGAGTGCAACGTTTCATTTTAGCATTTTGGCGCTCACGAGCAATACAAACTTCTTTGGCTGTTTGCAAGGCTAGGAAAGAGCAGAGCCCGAGACTTGCTGTTTATCTGCAATGACTGCAAGGGCAAGTGAGGACCAGCAAGACAATTCCTGCCTAGCACCTTCCTTGGAGGAGAGAGAGTGCAACGTTTCATTTTAGCATTTTGGCGCACACGAGCGAGACGAACTGCATTGGCTGTTTGCACGGCTAGGAAAGAGCAGAGTCCGAGTCTTGCTGTTTATCTGCAATGACTGCAAGGGCAAGTGAGGACCAGCAAGACAATTCCTGCCTAGCACCTTCCTTGGAGGAGAGAGAGTGCAACGTTTCATTTTAGCATTTTGGCGCTCACGAGCGAGACAAACTGCTTTTGCTGTTTGCAAGGCTAGGAAAGAGCAGAGCCCGAGTCTTGCTGTTTATCTGCAATGACTGCCAGGGCAAGTGAGGACCAGCAAGACAATTCCTGCCTAGCACCTTCCTTGGAGGTGAGAGAGTGCAACGTTTCATTTTAGCATTTTGGCGCTCACGAGCGAGACAAACTGCTTTGGCTGTTTGCAAGGCTAGGAAAGAGCAGAGCCCGAGTCTTGCTGTTTATCTGCAATGACTGCCAGGGCAAGTGAGGACCAGCAAGACAATTCCTGCCTAGCACCTTCCTTGGAGGAGACAGAGTGCAACGTTTCATTTTAGCATTTTGGCGCTCACGAGGGAGACAAATTGCTTTGGCTGTTTGCAAGGCTAGGAAAGAGCAGAGCCCCAGTCTTGCTGTTTATCTGCAATGACTGCCAGGGCAAGTGAGGACCAGCAAGACAATTCCTGCCTAGCACCTTCCTTGGAGGAGAGAGAGTGCAATGTTTCATTTTAGCATTTTGGCGCTCACGAGCGAGACAAACTGCTTTGGCTGTTTGCAAGGCTAGGAAAGGGCAGAGCCCGAGTCTTACTGTTTATCTGCAATGACTGCCAGGGCAAGTGAGGACCAGCAAGACAATTCCTGCCTAGCACCTTCCTTGGAGGAGAGAGAGTGCAACGTTTCATTTTAGCATTTTGGCGCTCACGAGGGAGACAAACTGCTTTGGCTGTTTGCAAGGCTAGGAAAGAGCAGAGCCCCAGTCTTGCTGTTTATCTGCAATGACTGCCAGGGCAAGTGAGGACCAGCAAGACAATTCCTGCCTAGCACCTTCCTTGGAGGAGAGAGAGTGCAACGTTTCATTTTAGCATTTTGGCGCTCACGAGCGATACAAACTGCTTTGGCTGTTTGCAAGGCTAGGAAAGAGCAGAGCCCGAGACTTGCTGTTTATCTGCAATGACTGCAAGGGCAAGTGAGGACCAGCAAGACAATTCCTGCCTAGCGCCTTCCTTGGAGGAGAGAGAGTGCAACGTTTCATTTTAGCATTTTGGCGCTCACGAGCGAGACAAACTGCTTTGGCTGTTTGCAAGGCTAGGAAAGAGCAGAGCCCCAGTCTTGCTGTTCATCTGCAATGACTGCCAGGGCAAGTCAGGACCAGCAAGACAATTCCTGCCTAGCACCTTCCTTGGAGGAGAGAGAGTGCAACATTTCATTTTAGCATTTTGGCGCTCACGAGCGAGACAAACTGCTTTGGCTGTTTGCAAGGCTAGGAAAGAGCAGAGCCCGAGTCTTGCTGTTCATCTGCAATGACTGCCAGGGCAAATGAGGACCAGCAAGACAATTCCTGCCTAGCACCTTCCTTGGAGGAGAGAGAGTGCAACGTTTCATTTTAGCATTTTGGCGCTCACGAGCGAGACAAACTGCTTTGGCTGTTTGCAAGGCTAGGAAAGAGCAGAGCCACAGTCTTGCTGTTTATCTGCAATGACTGCCAGGGCAAGTGAGGACCAGCAAGACAATTCCTGCCTAGCACCTTCCTTGGAGGAGAGAGAGTGCAACGTTTCATTTTAGCATTTTGGCGCTCACGAGCGAGACAAACTGCTTTGGCTGTTTGCAAGGCTAGGAAAGAGCAGAGCCCGAGTCTTGCTGTTTATCTGCAATGACTGCCAGGGCAAGTGAGGACCAGCAAGACAATTCCTGCCTAGCACCTTCCTTGGAGGAGACAGAGTGCAACGTTTCATTTTAGCATTTTGGCGCTCACGAGGGAGACAAATTGCTTTGGCTGTTTGCAAGGCTAGGAAAGAGCAGAGCCCCAGTCTTGCTGTTTATCTGCAATGACTGCCAGGGCAAGTGAGGACCAGCAAGACAATTCCTGCCTAGCACCTTCCTTGGAGGAGAGAGAGTGCAACGTTTCATTTTAGCATTTTGGCGCTCACGAGCGAGACAAACTGCTTTGGCTGTTTGCAAGGCTAGGAAAGAGCAGAGCCCCAGTCTTGCTGTTCATCTGCAATGACTGCCAGGGCAAGTCAGGACCAGCAAGACAATTCCTGCCTAGCACCTTCCTTGGAGGAGAGAGAGTGCAACATTTCATTTTAGCATTTTGGCGCTCACGAGCGAGACAAACTGCTTTGGCTGTTTGCAAGGCTAGGAAAGAGCAGAGCCCCAGTCTTGCTGTTTATCTGCAATGACTGCCAGGGCAAATGAGGACCAGCAAGACAATTCCTGCCTAGCACCTTCCTTGGAGGAGAGAGAGTGCAACGTTTCATTTTAGCATTTTGGCGCTCACGAGCGAGACAAACTGCTTTGGCTGTTTGCAAGGCTAGGAAAGAGCAGAGCCCCAGTCTTGCTGTTTATCTGCAATGACTGCCAGGGCAAGTGAGGACCAGCAAGACAATTCCTGCCTAGCACCTTCCTTGGAGGAGAGAGAGTGCAACGTTTCATTTTAGCATTTTGGCGCTCACGAGCGAGACAAACTGCTTTGGCTGTTTGCAAGGCTAGGAAAGAGCAGAGCCCGAGTCTTGCTGTTTATCTGCAATGACTGCCAGGGCAAGTGAGGACCAGCAAGACAATTCCTGCCTAGCACCTTCCTTGGAGGAGACAGAGTGCAACGTTTCATTTTAGCATTTTGGCGCTCACGAGGGAGACAAATTGCTTTGGCTGTTTGCAAGGCTAGGAAAGAGCAGAGCCCCAGTCTTGCTGTTTATCTGCAATGACTGCCAGGGCAAGTGAGGACCAGCAAGACAATTCCTGCCTAGCACCTTCCTTGGAGGAGAGAGATTGCAACGTTTCATTTTAGCATTTTGGCGCTCACGAGCGAGACAAACTGCTTTGGCTGTTTGCAAGGCTAGGAAAGAGCAGAGCCCCAGTCTTGCTGTTTATCTGCAATGACTGCTAGGGCAAGTGAGGACCAGCAAGACAATTCCTGCCTAGCACCTTCCTTGGAGGAGAGAGAGTGCAACGTTTCATTTTAGCATTTTGGCGCTCACGAGCGATACAAACTGCTTTGGCTGTTTGCAAGGCTAGGAAAGAGCAGAGCGCGAGACTTGCTGTTTATCTGCAATGACTGCCAGGGCAAGTCAGGACCAGCAAGACAATTCCTGCCTAGCACCTTCCTTGGAGGAGAGAGAGTGCAACATTTCATTTTAGCATTTCGGCGCTCACGAGCGAGACAAACTGCTTTGGCTGTTTGCAAGGCTAGGAAAGAGCAGAGCCCGAGTCTTGCTGTTTATCTGCAATGACTGCCAGGGCAAATGAGGACCAGCAAGACAATTCCTGCCTAGCGCCTTCCTTGGAGGAGAGAGAGTGCAACGTTTCATTTTAGCATTTTGGCGCTCACGAGCGAGACAAACTGCTTTGGCTGTTTGCAAGGCTAGGAAAGAGCAGAGCCCCAGTCTTGCTGTTTATCTGCAATGACTGCCAGGGCAAGTGAGGACCAGCAAGACAATTCCTGCCTAGCACCTTCCTTGGAGGAGAGAGAGTGCAACGTTTCATTTTAGCATTTTGGCGCTCACGAGCGAGACAAACTGCTTTGGCTGTTTGCAAGGCTAGGAAAGAGCAGAGCCCGAGTCTTGCTGTTTATCTGCAATGACTGCCAGGGCAAGTGAGGACCAGCAAGACAATTCCTGCCTAGCACCTTCCTTGGAGGAGACAGAGTGCAACGTTTCATTTTAGCATTTTGGCGCTCACGAGGGAGACAAATTGCTTTGGCTGTTTGCAAGGCTAGGAAAGAGCAGAGCCCCAGTCTTGCTGTTTATCTGCAATGACTGCCAGGGCAAGTGAGGACCAGCAAGACAATTCCTGCCTAGCACCTTCCTTGGAGGAGAGAGAGTGCAACGTTTCATTTTAGCATTTTGGCGCTCACGAGCGAGACAAAGTGCTTTTGCTGTTTGCAAGGTTAGGAAAGAGCAGAGCCCCAGTCTTGCTGTTTATCTGCAATGACTGCTAGGGCAAGTGAGGACCAGAAAGACAATTCCTGCCTAGCACCTTCCTTGGAGGAGAGAGAGTGCAACGTTTCATTTTGCTTTTTGGAGTGCGAGATTGAGAAAAAGCACAGTGTCTGTTTGCAAGGGTAGGAAAGAGCAGAGACCGAGTCTTCCTGTTTATCTGCAATGACTGCCAGGGCAAGTGAGGACCAGCAAGACAATTCCTGCCTAGCACCTTCCTTGGAGGAGAGAGAGTGCAACGTTTCATTTTAGCATTTTGGCGCTCACGAGCGAGACAAACTGCTTTGGCTGTTTGCAAGTGTAGGAAAGAGCAGAGACCGAGTCTTGCTGTGTATCTGCAATGACTGCCAGGGCAAGTGAGGACCAGCAAGACAATTCCTGCCTAGCACCTTCCTTGGAGTAGAGAGAGTGCAACGTTTCATTTTAGCAGTTTGGCGCTCACGAGGGAGACAAACTGCTTTGGCTGTTTGCAAGGCTAGGAAAGAGCAGAGCCCCAGTCTTGCTGTTTATCTGCAATGACTGCCAGGGCAAGTGAGGACCAGCAAGACAATTCCTGCCTAGCACCTTCCTTGGAGGAGAGAGAGTGCAACGTTTCATTTTAGCATTTTGGCGCTCACGAGGGAGACAAACTGCTTTGGCTGTTTGCAAGGCTAGGAAAGAGCAGAGCCCCAGTCTTGCTGTGTATCTGCAATGACTGCCAGGGTAAGTGAGGACCAGGAAGACAATTCCTGCATAGTACCTTCCTTGGAGGAGAGAGAATGCAACGTTTCATTTTAGCATTTTGGCGCTCACGAGGGAGACAAAATGCTTTTGCTGTTTCAAAGCTAGGAAAGAGCAGAGCCCCAGTCTTGCTGTTTACCTGCAATGACTGCCAGGGCAAGTGAGGACCAGCAAGACAATTCCTGCCTAGCACCTTCCTTGGAGGAGAGAGAGTGCAACGTTTCATTTTGCTTTTTGGAGTGCGAGATTGAGAAAAAGCACAGTGTCTGTTTGCAAGGGTAGGAAAGAGCAGAGACCGAGTCTTCTTGTTTATCTGCAATGACTGCCAGGGCAAGTGAGGACCAGCAAGACAATTCCTGCCTAGCACCTTCCTTGGAGGTGAGGGAGTGCAACGTTTCATTTTAGCATTTTGGCGCTCACAAGCAAGACGAACTTCTTTTGCTCTTTGCAAGGCTAGGAAAGAGCAGAGCCCGAGTCTTGCTGTTTATCTGCAATGACTGCCAGGGCAAGTGAGGACCAGCAAGACAATTCCTGCCTAGCACCTTCCTTGGAGGAGAGAGAGTGCAACGTTTCATTTTAGCATTTTGGCGCTCACGAGCGAGACAAACTGCTTTGGCTGTTTGCAAGGCTAGGAAAGAGCAGAGCCCCAGTCTTGCTGTTTATCTGCAATGACTGCCAGGGCAAGTGAGGACCAGCAAGACAATTCCTGCCTAGCACCTTCCTTGGAGGAGAGAGAGTGCAACGTTTCATTTTAGCATTTTGGCGCTCACGAGCGAGACAAACTGCTTTGGCTGTTTGCAAGGCTAGGAAAGAGCAGAGCCCGAGTGTTGCTGTTTATCTGCAATGACTGCCAGGGCAAGTGAGGACCAGCAAGACAATTCCTGCCTAGCACCTTCCTTGGAGGAGACAGAGTGCAACGTTTCATTTTAGCATTTTGGCGCTCACGAGGGAGACAAATTGCTTTGGCTGTTTGCAAGGCTAGGAAAGAGCAGAGCCCCAGTCTTGCTGTTTATCTGCAATGACTGCCAGGGCAAGTGAGGACCAGCAAGACAATTCCTGCCTAGCACCTTCCTTGGAGGAGAGAGAGTGCAACGTTTCATTTTAGCATTTTGGCGCTCACGAGCGAGACAAACTGCTTTAGCTGTTTGCAAGGCTAGGAAAGGGCAGAGCCGGAGTCTTACTGTTTATCTGCAATGACTGCCAGGGCAAGTGAGGACCAGCAAGACAATTCCTGCCTAGCACCTTCCTTGGAGGAGAGAGAGTGCAACGTTTCATTTTAGCATTTTGGCGCTCACGAGCGAGACAAACTGCTTTGGCTGTTTGCAAGGCTAGGAAAGAGCAGAGCCCCAGTCTTACTGTTTATCTGCAATGACTGCCAGGGCAAGTGAGGACCAGCAAGACAATTCCTGCCTAGCACCTTCCTTGGAGGAGAGAGAGTGCAACGTTTCATTTTAGCATTTTGGCGCTCACGAGCGATACAAACTTCTTTGGCTGTTTGCAAGGCTAGGAAAGAGCAGAGCCCGAGACTTGCTGTTTATCTGCAATGACTGCAAGGGCAAGTGAGGACCAGCAAGACAATTCCTGCCTAGCACCTTCCTTGGAGGAGAGAGAGTGCAACGTTTCATTTTAGCATTTTGGCGCACACGAGCGAGACGAACTGCATTGGCTGTTTGCAAGGCTAGGAAAGAGCAGAGCCCGAGTCTTGCTGTTTATCTGCAATGACTGCCAGGGCAAGTGAGGACCAGCAAGACAATTCCTGCCTAGCACCTTCCTTGGAGGAGACAGAGTGCAACGTTTCATTTTAGCATTTTGGCGCTCACGAGGGAGACAAATTGCTTTGGCTGTTTGCAAGGCTAGGAAAGAGCAGAGCCCCAGTCTTGCTGTTTATCTGCAATGACTGCCAGGGCAAGTGAGGACCAGCAAGACAATTCCTGCCTAGCACCTTCCTTGGAGGAGAGAGAGTGCAACGTTTCATTTTAGCATTTTGGCGCTCACGAGCGAGACAAACTGCTTTGGCTGTTTGCAAGGCTAGGAAAGGGCAGAGCCCGAGTCTTACTGTTTATCTGCAATGACTGCCAGGGCAAGTGAGGACCAGCAAGACAATTCCTGCCTAGCACCTTCCTTGGAGGAGAGAGAGTGCAACGTTTCATTTTGCTTTTTGGAGTGCGAGATTGAGAAAAAGCACAGTGTCTGTTTGCAAGGGTAGGAAAGAGCAGAGACCGAGTCTTCCTGTTTATCTGCAATGACTGCCAGGGCAAGTGAGGACCAGCAAGACAATTCCTGCCTAGCACCTTCCTTGGAGGAGAGAGAGTGCAACGTTTCATTTTAGCATTTTGGCGCTCACGAGGGAGACAAACTGCTTTGGCTGTTTGCAAGGCTAGGAAAGAGCAGAGCCCCAGTCTTGCTGTTTATCTGCAATGACTGCCAGGGCAAGTGAGGACCAGCAAGACAATTCCTGCCTAGCACCTTCCTTGGAGGAGAGAGAGTGCAACGTTTCATTTTAGCATTTTGGCGCTCACGAGGGAGACAAACTGCTTTGGCTGTTTGCAAGGGTAGGAAAGAGCAGAGACCGAGTCTTGCTGTTTATCTGCAATGACTGCCAGGGTAAGTGAGGACCAGCAAGACAATTCCTGCCTAGCACCTTCCTTGGAGGAGAGAGAGTGCAACGTTTCATTTTAGCATTTTGGCGCTCACGAGGGAGACAAACTGCTTTGGCTGTTTGCAAGGCTAGGAAAGAGCAGAGCCCCAATCTTGCTGTTTATCTGCAATGACTGCCAGGGCAAGTGAGGACCAGCAAGACAATTCCTGCCTAGCACCTTCCTTGGAGGAGAGAGAGTGCAACGTTTCATTTTAGCATTTTGGCGCTCACGAGGGAGTCGAACTTCTTTTGCTGTTGCAAGGCTAGGAAAGAGCAGAGCCCCAGTCTTGCTGTTTATCGGCAATGACTGCCAGGGCAAGTGAGGACCAGCAAGACAATTCCTGCCTAGCACCTTCCTTGGAGGAGAGAGAGTGCAACGTTTCATTTTAGCATTTTGGCGCTCACGAGCGAGACAAACTGCTTTGGCTGTTTGCAAGGCTAGCAAAGAGCAGAGCCCCAGTCTTGCTGTTTATCTGCAATGACTGCCAGGGGAAGTGAGGACCAGCAAGACAATTCCTGCCTAGCACCTTCCTTGGAGGAGAGAGAGTGCAACGTTTCATTTTAGCATTTTGGCGCTCACGAGCGAGACAAACTGCTTTGGCTGTTTGCAAGGCTAGGAAAGAGCAGAGCCCCAGTCTTACTGTTTATCTGCAATGACTGCCAGGGCAAGTGAGGACCAGCAAGACAATTCCTGCCTAGCACCTTCCTTGGAGGAGAGAGAGTGCAACGTTTCATTTTAGCATTTTGGCGCTCACGAGCGATACAAACTTCTTTGGCTGTTTGCAAGGCTAGGAAAGAGCAGAGCCCGAGACTTGCTGTTTATCTGCAATGACTGCAAGGGCAAGTGAGGACCAGCAAGACAATTCCTGCCTAGCACCTTCCTTGGAGGAGAGAGAGTGCAACGTTTCATTTTAGCATTTTGGCGCACACGAGCGAGACGAACTGCATTGGCTGTTTGCACGGCTAGGAAAGAGCAGAGTCCGAGTCTTGCTGTTTATCTGCAATGACTGCAAGGGCAAGTGAGGACCAGCAAGACAATTCCTGCCTAGCACCTTCCTTGGAGGAGAGAGAGTGCAACGTTTCATTTTAGCATTTTGGCGCTCACGAGCGAGACAAACTGCTTTGGCTGTTTGCAAGGCTAGGAAAGAGCAGAGCCCGAGTCTTGCTGTTTATCTGCAATGACTGCCAGGGCAAGTGAGGACCAGCAAGACAATTCCTGCCTAGCACCTTCCTTGGAGGTGAGAGAGTGCAACGTTTCATTTTAGCATTTTGGCGCTCACGAGCGAGACAAACTGCTTTGGCTGTTTGCAAGGCTAGGAAAGAGCAGAGCCCGAGTCTTGCTGTTTATCTGCAATGACTGCCAGGGCAAGTGAGGACCAGCAAGACAATTCCTGCCTAGCACCTTCCTTGGAGGAGACAGAGTGCAACGTTTCATTTTAGCATTTTGGCGCTCACGAGGGAGACAAATTGCTTTGGCTGTTTGCAAGGCTAGGAAAGAGCAGAGCCCCAGTCTTGCTGTTTATCTGCAATGACTGCCAGGGCAAGTGAGGACCAGCAAGACAATTCCTGCCTAGCACCTTCCTTGGAGGAGAGAGAGTGCAACGTTTCATTTTAGCATTTTGGCGCTCACGAGCGAGACAAACTGCTTTGGCTGTTTGCAAGGCTAGGAAAGGGCAGAGCCCGAGTCTTACTGTTTATCTGCAATGACTGCCAGGGCAAGTGAGGACCAGCAAGACAATTCCTGCCTAGCACCTTCCTTGGAGGAGAGAGAGTGCAACGTTTCATTTTACCATTTTGGCGCTCACGAGCGAGACAAACTGCTTTGGCTGTTTGCAAGGCTAGGAAAGAGCAGAGCCCCAGTCTTGCTGTTTATCTGCAATGACTGCCAGGGCAAGTGAGGACCAGCAAGACAATTCCTGCCTAGCACCTTCCTTGGAGGAGAGAGAGTGCAACGTTTCATTTTAGCATTTTGGCGCTCACGAGCGATACAAACTGCTTTGGCTGTTTGCAAGGCTAGGAAAGAGCAGAGCCCGAGACTTGCTGTTTATCTGCAATGACTGCAAGGGCAAGTGAGGACCAGCAAGACAATTCCTGCCTAGCACCTTCCTTGGAGGAGAGAGAGTGCAACGTTTCATTTTAGCATTTTGGCGCACACGAGCGAGACGAACTGCATTGGCTGTTTGCAAGGCTAGGAAAGAGCAGAGCCCGAGTCTTGCTGTTTATCTGCAATGACTGCCAGGGCAAGTGAGGACCAGCAAGACAATTCCTGCCTAGCACCTTCCTTGGAGGAGACAGAGTGCAACGTTTCATTTTAGCATTTTGGCGCTCACGAGGGAGACAAATTGCTTTGGCTGTTTGCAAGGCTAGGAAAGAGCAGAGCCCCAGTCTTGCTGTTTATCTGCAATGACTGCCAGGGCAAGTGAGGACCAGCAAGACAATTCCTGCCTAGCACCTTCCTTGGAGGAGAGAGAGTGCAACGTTTCATTTTAGCATTTTGGCGCTCACGAGCGAGACAAACTGCTTTGGCTGTTTGCAAGGCTAGGAAAGGGCAGAGCCCGAGTCTTACTGTTTATCTGCAATGACTGCCAGGGCAAGTGAGGACCAGCAAGACAATTCCTGCCTAGCACCTTCCTTGGAGGAGAGAGAGTGCAACGTTTCATTTTGCTTTTTGGAGTGCGAGATTGAGAAAAAGCACAGTGTCTGTTTGCAAGGGTAGGAAAGAGCAGAGACCGAGTCTTCCTGTTTATCTGCAATGACTGCCAGGGCAAGTGAGGACCAGCAAGACAATTCCTGCCTAGCACCTTCCTTGGAGGAGAGAGAGTGCAACGTTTCATTTTAGCATTTTGGCGCTCACGAGGGAGACAAACTGCTTTGGCTGTTTGCAAGGCTAGGAAAGAGCAGAGCCCCAGTCTTGCTGTTTATCTGCAATGACTGCCAGGGCAAGTGAGGACCAGCAAGACAATTCCTGCCTAGCACCTTCCTTGGAGGAGAGAGAGTGCAACGTTTCATTTTAGCATTTTGGCGCTCACGAGGGAGACAAACTGCTTTGGCTGTTTGCAAGGGTAGGAAAGAGCAGAGACCGAGTCTTGCTGTTTATCTGCAATGACTGCCAGGGTAAGTGAGGACCAGCAAGACAATTCCTGCCTAGCACCTTCCTTGGAGGAGAGAGAGTGCAACGTTTCATTTTAGCATTTTGGCGCTCACGAGGGAGACAAACTGCTTTGGCTGTTTGCAAGGCTAGGAAAGAGCAGAGCCCCAATCTTGCTGTTTATCTGCAATGACTGCCAGGGCAAGTGAGGACCAGCAAGACAATTCCTGCCTAGCACCTTCCTTGGAGGAGAGAGAGTGCAACGTTTCATTTTAGCATTTTGGCGCTCACGAGGGAGACGAACTTCTTTTGCTGTTGCAAGGCTAGGAAAGAGCAGAGCCCCAGTCTTGCTGTTTATCGGCAATGACTGCCAGGGCAAGTGAGGACCAGCAAGACAATTCCTGCCTAGCACCTTCCTTGGAGGAGAGAGAGTGCAACGTTTCATTTTAGCATTTTGGCGCTCACGAGGGAGACAAACTGCTTTGGCTGTTTGCAAGGCTAGCAAAGAGCAGAGCCCCAGTCTTGCTGTTTATCTGCAATGACTGCCAGGGGAAGTGAGGACCAGCAAGACAATTCCTGCCTAGCACCTTCCTTGGAGGAGAGAGAGTGCAACGTTTCATTTTGCTTTTTGGAGTGCGAGATTGAGAAAAAGCACAGTGTCTGTTTGCAAGGGTAGGAAAGAGCAGAGACCGAGTCTTCTTGTTTATCTGCAATGACTGCCAGGGCAAGTGAGGACCAGCAAGACAATTCCTGCCTAGCACCTTCCTTGGAGGTGAGGGAGTGCAACGTTTCATTTTAGCATTTTGGCGCTCACAAGCAAGACGAACTTCTTTTGCTCTTTGCAAGTCTAGCAAAGAGCAAAGCCCCAGTCTTGCTGTTTATCTGCAATGACTGCCAGGGCAAGTGAGGACCAGCAAGACAATTCCTGCCTAGCACCTTCCTTGGAGGAGAGAGAGTGCAACGTTTCATTTTAGCATTTTGGCGCTCACGAGCGAGACAAACTGCTTTGGCTGTTTGCAAGGCTAGGAAAGAGCAGAGCCCGAGTGTTGCTGTTTATCTGCAATGACTGCCAGGGCAAGTGAGGACCAGCAAGACAATTCCTGCCTAGCACCTTCCTTGGAGGAGAGAGAGTGCAACGTTTCATTTTAGCATTTTGGCGCTCACGAGCGAGACAAACTGCTTTGGCTGTTTGCAAGGCTAGGAAAGAGCAGAGCCCGAGTGTTGCTGTTTATCTGCAATGACTGCCAGGGCAAGTGAGGACCAGCAAGACAATTCCTGCCTAGCACCTTCCTTGGAGGAGAGAGAGTGCAACGTTTCATTTTAGCATTTTGGCGCTCACGAGCGAGACAAACTGCTTTGGCTGTTTGCAAGGCTAGGAAAGAGCAGAGCCCCAGTCTTACTGTTTATCTGCAATGACTGCCAGGGCAAGTGAGGACCAGCAAGACAATTCCTGCCTAGCACCTTCCTTGGAGGAGAGAGAGTGCAACGTTTCATTTTAGCATTTTGGCGCTCACGAGCGATACAAACTTCTTTGGCTGTTTGCAAGGCTAGGAAAGAGCAGAGCCCGAGACTTGCTGTTTATCTGCAATGACTGCAAGGGCAAGTGAGGACCAGCAAGACAATTCCTGCCTAGCACCTTCCTTGGAGGAGAGAGAGTGCAACGTTTCATTTTAGCATTTTGGCGCACACGAGCGAGACGAACTGCATTGGCTGTTTGCACGGCTAGGAAAGAGCAGAGTCCGAGTCTTGCTGTTTATCTGCAATGACTGCAAGGGCAAGTGAGGACCAGCAAGACAATTCCTGCCTAGCACCTTCCTTGGAGGAGAGAGAGTGCAACGTTTCATTTTAGCATTTTGGCGCTCACGAGCGAGACAAACTGCTTTTGCTGTTTGCAAGGCTAGGAAAGAGCAGAGCCCGAGTCTTGCTGTTTATCTGCAATGACTGCCAGGGCAAGTGAGGACCAGCAAGACAATTCCTGCCTAGCACCTTCCTTGGAGGTGAGAGAGTGCAACGTTTCATTTTAGCATTTTGGCGCTCACGAGCGAGACAAACTGCTTTGGCTGTTTGCAAGGCTAGGAAAGAGCAGAGCCCGAGTCTTGCTGTTTATCTGCAATGACTGCCAGGGCAAGTGAGGACCAGCAAGACAATTCCTGCCTAGCACCTTCCTTGGAGGAGACAGAGTGCAACGTTTCATTTTAGCATTTTGGCGCTCACGAGGGAGACAAATTGCTTTGGCTGTTTGCAAGGCTAGGAAAGAGCAGAGCCCCAGTCTTGCTGTTTATCTGCAATGACTGCCAGGGCAAGTGAGGACCAGCAAGACAATTCCTGCCTAGCACCTTCCTTGGAGGAGAGAGAGTGCAACGTTTCATTTTAGCATTTTGGCGCTCACGAGCGAGACAAACTGCTTTGGCTGTTTGCAAGGCTAGGAAAGGGCAGAGCCCGAGTCTTACTGTTTATCTGCAATGACTGCCAGGGCAAGTGAGGACCAGCAAGACAATTCCTGCCTAGCACCTTCCTTGGAGGAGAGAGAGTGCAACGTTTCATTTTACCATTTTGGCGCTCACGAGCGAGACAAACTGCTTTGGCTGTTTGCAAGGCTAGGAAAGAGCAGAGCCCCAGTCTTGCTGTTTATCTGCAATGACTGCCAGGGCAAGTGAGGACCAGCAAGACAATTCCTGCCTAGCACCTTCCTTGGAGGAGAGAGAGTGCAACGTTTCATTTTAGCATTTTGGCGCTCACGAGCGATACAAACTGCTTTGGCTGTTTGCAAGGCTAGGAAAGAGCAGAGCCCGAGACTTGCTGTTTATCTGCAATGACTGCAAGGGCAAGTGAGGACCAGCAAGACAATTCCTGCCTAGCACCTTCCTTGGAGGAGAGAGAGTGCAACGTTTCATTTAGCATTTTGGCGCTCACGAGCGAGACAAACTGCTTTAGCTGTTTGCAAGGCTAGGAAAGGGCAGAGCCGGAGTCTTACTGTTTATCTGCAATGACTGCCAGGGCAAGTGAGGACCAGCAAGACAATTCCTGCCTAGCACCTTCCTTGGAGGAGAGAGAGTGCAACGTTTCATTTTAGCATTTTGGCGCTCACGAGCGAGACAAACTGCTTTTGGCTGTTTGCAAGGCTAGGAAAGAGCAGAGCCCGAGTCTTGCTGTTTATCTGCAATGACTGCCAGGGCAAGTGAGGACCAGCAAGACAATTCCTGCCTAGCACCTTCCTTGGAGGAGAGAGAGTGCAACGTTTCATTTTAGCATTTTGGCGCTCACGAGCGAGACAAACTGCTTTGGCTGTTTGCAAGGCTAGGAAAGGGCAGAGCCCGAGTCTTACTGTTTATCTGCAATGACTGCAAGGGCAAGTGAGGACCAGCAAGACAATTCCTGCCTAGCACCTTCCTTGGAGGAGAGAGAGTGCAACGTTTCATTTTAGCATTTTGGCGCTCACGAGCGAGACAAACTGCTTTTGCTGTTTGCAAGGCTAGGAAAGAGCAGAGCCCGAGTCTTGCTGTTTATCTGCAATGACTGCCAGGGCAAGTGAGGACCAGCAAGACAATTCCTGCCTAGCACCTTCCTTGGAGGTGAGAGAGTGCAACGTTTCATTTTAGCATTTTGGCGCTCACGAGCGAGACAAACTGCTTTGGCTGTTTGCAAGGCTAGGAAAGAGCAGAGCCCGAGTCTTGCTGTTTATCTGCAATGACTGCCAGGGCAAGTGAGGACCAGCAAGACAATTCTGCCTAGCACCTTCCTTGGAGGAGACAGAGTGCAACGTTTCATTTTAGCATTTTGGCGCTTACGAGGGAGACAAATTGCTTTGGCTGTTTGCAAGGCTAGGAAAGAGCAGAGCCCCAGTCTTGCTGTTTATCTGCAATGACTGCCAGGGCAAGTGAGGACCAGCAAGACAATTCCTGCCTAGCACCTTCCTTGGAGGAGAGAGAGTGCAACGTTTCATTTTAGCATTTTGGCGCTCACGAGCGAGACAAACTGCTTTGGCTGTTTGCAAGGCTAGGAAAGGGCAGAGCCCGAGTCTTACTGTTTATCTGCAATGACTGCCAGGGCAAGTGAGGACCAGCAAGACAATTCCTGCCTAGCACCTTCCTTGGAGGAGAGAGAGGTGCAACGTTTCATTTTACCATTTTGGCGCTCACGAGCGAGACAAACTGCTTTGGCTGTTTGCAAGGCTAGGAAAGAGCAGAGCCCCAGTCTTGCTGTTTATCTGCAATGACTGCCAGGGCAAGTGAGGACCAGCAAGACAATTCCTGCCTAGCACCTTCCTTGGAGGAGAGAGAGTGCAACGTTTCATTTTAGCATTTTGGCGCTCACGAGCGATACAAACTGCTTGGCTGTTTGCAAGGCTAGGAAAGAGCAGAGCCCGAGACTTGCTGTTTATCTGCAATGACTGCAAGGGCAAGTGAGGACCAGCAAGACAATTCCTGCCTAGCACCTTCCTTGGAGGAGAGAGAGTGCAACGTTTCATTTTAGCATTTTGGCGCACACGAGCGAGACGAACTGCATTGGCTGTTTGCAAGGCTAGGAAAGAGCAGAGCCCGAGTCTTGCTGTTTATCTGCAATGACTGCCAGGGCAAGTGAGGACCAGCAAGACAATTCCTGCCTAGCACCTTCCTTGGAGGAGACAGAGTGCAACGTTTCATTTTAGCATTTTGGCGCTCACGAGGGAGACAAATTGCTTTGGCTGTTTGCAAGGCTAGGAAAGAGCAGAGCCCCAGTCTTGCTGTTTATCTGCAATGACTGCCAGGGCAAGTGAGGACCAGCAAGACAATTCCTGCCTAGCACCTTCCTTGGAGGAGAGAGAGTGCAACGTTTCATTTTAGCATTTTGGCGCTCACGAGCGAGACAAACTGCTTTGGCTGTTTGCAAGGCTAGGAAAGGGCAGAGCCCGAGTCTTACTGTTTATCTGCAATGACTGCCAGGGCAAAGTGAGGACCAGCAAGACAATTCCTGCCTAGCACCTTCCTTGGAGGAGAGAGAGTGCAACGTTTCATTTTGCTTTTTGGAGTGCGAGATTGAGAAAAAGCACAGTGTCTGTTTGCAAGGGTAGGAAAGAGCAGAGACGAGTCTTCCTGTTTATCTGCAATGACTGCCAGGGCAAGTGAGGACCAGCAAGACAATTCCTGCCTAGCACCTTCCTTGGAGGAGAGAGAGTGCAACGTTTCATTTTAGCATTTTGGCGCTCACGAGGGAGACAAACTGCTTTGGCTGTTTGCAAGGCTAGGAAAGAGCAGAGCCCCAGTCTTGCTGTTTATCTGCAATGACTGCCAGGGCAAGTGAGGACCAGCAAGACAATTCCTGCCTAGCACCTTCCTTGGAGGAGAGAGAGTGCAACGTTTCATTTTAGCATTTTGGCGCTCACGAGGGAGACGAACTACTTTGGCTGTTTGCAAGGGTAGGAAAGAGCAGAGACC
>NW_028114076.1:0-53153 GCF_964289735.1 Phaethon aethereus | reverse complement strand
GATCAAGGAGGACATCTGGGATAGGATGGGACTCTCTCACTGATGGAGCACCGTTTCTGTGATTGGGATGCCACTCTAGCCATTGTCCAGGTACATCTCCATGATCCGGGAGAACTTTGGGAATGGAGGGCACTCTCTAACTGCGGGAGTACCATGTCTACGACCGGAACGCCACTCTAGCTGTCCCAGAAGTATGTCTCAACGATCCGGGGGGAGCTCTGGGATCAGAGGGGACTCTCTAGCCAAGGGAAAACAGTCTCTCTGACTGGAATGCCCCTCTTAGCTGTGCTGGAGGTATGTGTCTATGGTCCCTGGTGACTTCTGGGATCGGAGGGGATTCTCTACCTGCCAGAACAGCGTCTCTATGACCTGAACGCCACTCTCCATGTTTTGCAGGTGTGCCTCCACGATGTGGCAGGAATCCTGGGATCGTAGGTGACTCTCTAGCTCGCCGAAGGAGGTCTCTATTACAGGAATGCCATTCTAGCCCTGCTGGAGGTATCTGTGTCTGATCCGGGAGGACTTCCTGGCTTGGAGGGGCCTCGCTAACCACCGGAAGACTGTCTCTATGACAGGAATGCCACTCTAGCTGCCTGGGAGGTCACGCCTCTATGATGCGGGAGGAAAGCTGTCTTCGGAGGGGAGTCTCTACCTCCCCAAACACGGCCTGTATGACCGGAACGCCCGCCTAGCCGTCCTGGCGGTATGTCTCCGGGACATGGGAGGCCTTCCAGGACTGGAGGGGAGGCTATAGCTGCTGGAACGCCGTCTCGATGGCCGGAATGCCACTCTGGCCATCCTGGATGTATATCTCCATGATGCGGGAGGACTTCTGGGATCGGAGGCGCCTAACTAACCGTGGGAAAATGGCCTCTATGAGGGGAATGCCCCTCTAGCCCTCCCAGAGGTATGCCTCCAGGATCCGGGAGGACATCTGGGATCAAATGTGACTCTCTAGCAGTGTGAAAGCTGCCCCTGCGGTCCAGAATGCCACTCTAGCCGTCCTGGATGTATGTCTCCATGATGGAGGTAGATTTCTGGGATCGGACGTGACCGTCTAGTTGCCGGACAACCCGCTCTACGACCAGAATGCCACTCAAGCCATTCAGCAGGTATGTCTCCATGATGCAGGAGGATTTCTGGGGTCGGAGACGCCTCTCTAGCCATGGCAATACCCTCCCTGTGTGCCGGAATGCCACTCTGGCCCTCCTGGATGGATGTCTTTGTGATGCGGGAGGACTTCCGTGTTTGGAACGCAGTCTCTCGGTGCTTTGACACCATCTCTACCGCTGGAATGCCACTCTGGCTGTCTGGGAGGTATGTGCGTATGATCTGCTTGGACTTCTGGGATGGGAGGGGACTCTCTGGCTGTGGGAAGGCCGTCTACAATGATAGGAAGGCCTGTCTGGCCATGCCAGACGTATGTTTCTCTGATCTGGGAGGATTTCCGGGATCGCAGTGGAGTCTCAATCTGCCGGAACAGCATCTCTCTGATCGGAATGCCAGTCTAGCCATGCCGGAGGTATATCTCCGTGATCGGCAGGCCGTCTGAGACCAGAGGGGAGTCTCCAGGCGCCGGAACACCATCTCTGTGACGGGAATGCCACTCTAGCCCTGTGGGAGGGTATGTCTCTACAGTCCCAGAGGACTTGCGGGAGCGGAAGGGACTCTGTAGGTGCCAGAACGCCATTTCCACGAGCGGAATGCCACTCTAGCCGTCCCGGATGCAACTTCTCTGTGAAGTTGCGGGAGACACTGCAGCCTTCCACCCCTTTTCAGGCTCCGCTTATTGCTGTCCTTAGTTGCCCTCCAGTCTCTCACTAATTTTCAGCCTCCACGTTTCTCTAGCCTCTCCTTACCCTCTGGCCTCCCACACTTTCTGGCCTACAACACGTGCTCAACCTCCACTTCTTTCTGGCCTCTACCTCCCCTCCAGCCTCCCACCCCTTTTCGGCCTCCACTTTTTTCTGGCCTCTACCTCCCCTCCAGCCTCCCACCCCTTTTCGGCCTCCACTTTTTTCTGGCCTCTACCTCCCCTCCAGCCTCCCACACCTTTGTGGTCCCCCACCCCTTTTCGGCCTCCACTTTTTGTTCTGGCCTCTACCTCCCCTCCAGCCTCCCACACCTTTGTGGCCTCCCACACCTTTTCGGCCTCCACTATTTTCCTGGCCTCTACCTCCCCTCCAGCCTCCCACACCTTTTCGGCCTCCACTTTTTGTTCTGGCCTCTACCTCCCCTCCAGCCTCCCACACCTTTGTGGCCTCCCACACCTTTTCGGCCTCCACTTTTTTCCTGGCCTCTACCTCCCCTCCAGCCTCCCACCCCTTTGTGGCCTCCCACCCCTTTTTGGCCTCTATTGCCTCTGTAGTCACCGCAAGAACAGTCTCTTTGTCCAGGACGCCCCTCTAGCCATCCCAGAGTTATGTCTCCATGATCAAGGAGGACATCTGGGATAGGATGGGACTCTCTCACTGATGGAGCACCGTTTCTGTGATTGGGGTGCCACTCTAGCCATTGTCCAGGTACATCTCCGTGATCCGGGAGAACTTTGGGAATGGAGGGCACTCTCTAACCGCGGGAGTACCATGTCTACGACCGGAACGCCACTCTAGCTGTCCCAGAGGTATGTCTCAACGATCCGGGAGGAGCTCTGGGATCAGAGGGGACTCTCTAGCCAAGGGAAAACAGTCTCTCTGACCGGAATGCCCCTCTTAGCTGTGCTGGAGGTATGTGTCTATGGTCCCTGGTGACTTCTGGGATCGGAGGGGATTCTCTACCCGCCAGAACAGCGTCTCTATGACCTGAACGCCACTCTCCATGTTTTGCAGGTGTGCCTCCACGATGTGGCAGGAATCCTGGGATCGTAGGTGACTCTCTAGCTCGCCGAAGGAGGTCTCTATTACAGGAATGCCATTCTAGCCCTGCTGGAGGTATCTGTGTCTGATCCGGGAGGACTTCCTGGCTTGGAGGGGCCTCGCTAACCACCGGAAGACTGTCTCTATGACAGGAATGCCACTCTAGCTGCCTGGGAGGTCACGCCTCTATGATGCGGGAGGAAAGCTGTCTTCGGAGGGGAGTCTCTACCTCCCCAAACACGGCCTGTATGACCGGAACGCCCGCCTAGCCGTCCTGGCGGTATGTCTCCGGGACATGGGAGGCCTTCCAGGACTGGAGGGGACGCTATAGCTGCTGGAACGCCGTCTCGATGGCCGGAATGCCACTCTGGCCATCCTGGATGTATATCTCCATGATGCGGGAGGACTTCTGGGATCGGAGGCGACTAACTAACCGTGGGAAAATGGCCTCTATGAGGGGAATGCCCCTCTAGCCCTCCCAGAGGTATGCCTCCAGGATCCGGGAGGACATCTGGGATCAAATGTGACTCTCTAGCAGTGTGAAAGCTGCCCCTGCGGTCCAGAATGCCACTCTAGCCGTCCTGGATGTATGTCTCCATGATGGAGGTAGATTTCTGGGATCGGACGTGACCGTCTAGTTGCCGGACAACCCGCTCTACGACCAGAATGCCACTCAAGCCATTCAGCAGGTATGTCTCCATGATGCAGGAGGATTTCTGGGGTCGGAGACGCCTCTCTAGCCATGGCAATACCCTCCCTGTGTGCCGGAATGCCACTCTGGCCCTCCTGGATGGATGTCTTTGTGATGCGGGAGGACTTCCGTGTTTGGAACGCAGTCTCTCGGTGCTTTGACACCATCTCTACCGCTGGAATGCCACTCTGGCTGTCTGGGAGGTATGTGCGTATGATCTGCTTGGACTTCTGGGATGGGAGGGGACTCTCTGGCTGTGGGAAGGCCGTCTACAATGATAGGAAGGCCTGTCTGGCCATGCCAGACGTATGTTTCTCTGATCTGGGAGGATTTCCGGGATCGCAGTGGAGTCTCAATCTGCCGGAACAGCATCTCTCTGATCGGAATGTCAGTCTAGCCATGCCGGAGGTATATCTCCGTGATCGGCAGGCCGTCTGAGACCAGAGGGGAGTCTCCAGGCGCCGGAACACCATCTCTGTGACGGGAATGCCACTCTAGCCCTGTGGGAGGGTATGTCTCTACAGTCCCAGAGGACTTGCGGGAGCGGAAGGGACTCTGTAGGTGCCAGAACGCCATTTCCAAGAGCGGAATGCCACTCTAGCCGTCCCGGATGCAACTTCTCTGTGAAGTTGCGGGAGACACTGCAGCCTTCCACCCCTTTTCAGGCTCCGCTTATTGCTGTCCTTAGTTGGCCTCCAGTCTCTCACTAATTTTCAGCCTCCACGTTTCTCTAGCCTCTCCTTACCCTCTGGCCTCCCACACTTTCTGGCCTACAACACGTGCTCAACCTCCACTTCTTTCTGGCCTCTACCCCCCCTCCAGCCTCCCACCCCTTTTCGGCCTCCACTTTTTTCTGGCCTCTACCTCCCCTCCAGCCTCCCACCCCTTTTCGGCCTCCACTTTTTTCTGGCCTCTACCTCCCCTCCAGCCTCCCACACCTTTGTGGTCCCCCACCCCTTTTCGGCCTCCACTTTTTGTTCTGGCCTCTACCTCCCCTCCAGCCTCCCACCCCTTTGTGGCCTCCCACCCCTTTTTGGCCTCTATTGCCTCTGTAGTCACCGCAAGAACAGTCTCTTTGTCCAGGACGCCCCTCTAGCCATCCCAGAGTTATGTCTCCATGATCAAGGAGGACATCTGGGATAGGATGGGACTCTCTCACTGATGGAGCACCGTTTCTGTGATTGGGGTGCCACTCTAGCCATTCTCCAGGTACATCTCCGTGATCCGGGAGAACTTTGGGAATGGAGGGCACTCTCTAACCGCGGGAGTACCATGTCTACGACCGGAACGCCACTCTAGCTGTCCCAGAGGTATGTCTCAACGATCCGGGAGGAGCTCTGGGATCAGAGGGGACTCTCTAGCCAAGGGAAAACAGTCTCTCTGACCGGAATGCCCCTCTTAGCTGTGCTGGAGGTATGTGTCTATGGTCCCTGGTGACTTCTGGGATCGGAGGGGATTCTCTACCCGCCAGAACAGCGTCTCTATGACCTTGAACGCCACTCTCCATGTTTTGCAGGTGTGCCTCCACGATGTGGCAGGAATCCTGGGATCGTAGGTGACTCTCTAGCTCGCCGAAGGAGGTCTCTATTACAGGAATGCCATTCTAGCCCTGCTGGAGGTATCTGTGTCTGATCCGGGAGGACTTCCTGGCTTGGAGGGGCCTTGCTAACCACCGGAAGACTGTCTCTATGACAGGAATGCCACTCTAGCTGCCTGGGAGGTCACGCCTCTATGATGCGGGAGGAAAGCTGTCTTCGGAGGGGAGTCTCTACCTCCCCAAACACGGCCTGTATGACCGGAACGCCCGCCTAGCCGTCCTGGCGGTATGTCTCCGGGACATGGGAGGCCTTCCAGGACTGGAGGGGACGCTATAGCTGCTGGAACGCCGTCTCGATGGCCGGAATGCCACTCTGGCCATCCTGGATGTATATCTCCATGATGCGGGAGGACTTCTGGGATCGGAGGCGACTAACTAACCGTGGGAAAATGGCCTCTATGAGGGGAATGCCCCTCTAGCCCTCCCAGAGGTATGCCTCCAGGATCCGGGAGGACATCTGGGATCAAATGTGACTCTCTAGCAGTGTGAAAGCTGCCCCTGCGGTCCAGAATGCCACTCTAGCCGTCCTGGATGTATGTCTCCATGATGGAGGTAGATTTCTGGGATCGGACGTGACCGTCTAGTTGCCGGACAACCCGCTCTACGACCAGAATGCCACTCAAGCCATTCAGCAGGTATGTCTCCATGATGCAGGAGGATTTCTGGGGTCGGAGACGCCTCTCTAGCCATGGCAATACCCTCCCTGTGTGCCGGAATGCCACTCTGGCCCTCCTGGATGGATGTCTTTGTGATGCGGGAGGACTTCCGTGTTTGGAACGCAGTCTCTCGGTGCTTTGACACCATCTCTACCGCTGGAATGCCACTCTGGCTGTCTGGGAGGTATGTGCGTATGATCTGCTTGGACTTCTGGGATGGGAGGGGACTCTCTGGCTGTGGGAAGGCCGTCTACAATGATAGGAAGGCCTGTCTGGCCATGCCAGACGTATGTTTCTCTGATCTGGGAGGATTTCCGGGATCGCAGTGGAGTCTCAATCTGCCGGAACAGCATCTCTCTGATCGGAATGTCAGTCTAGCCATGCCGGAGGTATATCTCCGTGATCGGCAGGCCGTCTGAGACCAGAGGGGAGTCTCCAGGCGCCGGAACACCATCTCTGTGACGGGAATGCCACTCTAGCCCTGTGGGAGGGTATGTCTCTACAGTCCCAGAGGACTTGCGGGAGCGGAAGGGACTCTGTAGGTGCCAGAACGCCATTTCCAAGAGCGGAATGCCACTCTAGCCGTCCCGGATGCAACTTCTCTGTGAAGTTGCGGGAGACACTGCAGCCTTCCACCCCTTTTCAGGCTCCGCTTATTGCTGTCCTTAGTTGGCCTCCAGTCTCTCACTAATTTTCAGCCTCCACGTTTCTCTAGCCTCTCCTTACCCTCTGGCCTCCCACACTTTCTGGCCTACAACACGTGCTCAACCTCCACTTCTTTCTGGCCTCTACCCCCCGTCCAGCCTCCCACCCCTTTTCGGCCTCCACTTTTTTCTGGCCTCTACCTCCCCTCCAGCCTCCCACCCCTTTTCGGCCTCCACTTTTTTCTGGCCTCTACCTCCCCTCCAGCCTCCCACACCTTTGTGGTCCCCCACCCCTTTTCGGCCTCCACTTTTTGTTCTGGCCTCTACCTCCCCTCCAGCCTCCCACACCTTTGTGGCCTCCCACACCTTTTCGGCCTCCACTTTTTTCCTGGCCTCTACCTCCCCTCCAGCCTCCCACCCCTTTGCGGCCTCCCACCCCATTTCGGCCTCCACTTTTTTCTGGCCTCTACCTCCCCTCCAGCCTCCCACCCCTTTGCGGCCTCCCACCCCTTTTCGGCCTCTATTGCCTCTGTAGTCACCGCAAGAACAGTCTCTTTGTCCAGGACGCCCCTCTAGCCATCCCAGAGTTATGTCTCCATGATCAAGGAGGACATCTGGGATAGGATGGGACTCTCTCACTGATGGAGCACCGTTTCTGTGATTGGGATGCCACTCTAGCCATTGTCCAGGTACATCTCCGTGATCCGGGAGAACTTTGGGAATGGAGGGCACTCTCTAACTGCGGGAGTACCATGTCTACGACCGGAACGCCACTCTAGCTGTCCCAGAAGTATGTCTCAACGATCCGGGAGGAGCTCTGGGATCAGAGGGGACTCTCTAGCCAAGGGAAAACAGTCTCTCTGACTGGAATGCCCCTCTTAGCTGTGCTGGAGGTATGTGTCTATGGTCCCTGGTGACTTCTGGGATCGGAGGGGATTCTCTACCTGCCAGAACAGCGTCTCTATGACCTGAACGCCACTCTCCATGTTTTGCAGGTGTGCCTCCACGATGTGGCAGGAATCCTGGGATCGTAGGTGACTCTCTAGCTCGCCGAAGGAGGTCTCTATTACAGGAATGCCATTCTAGCCCTGCTGGAGGTATCTGTGTCTGATCCGGGAGGACTTCCTGGCTTGGAGGGGCCTCGCTAACCACCGGAAGACTGTCTCTATGGCAGGAATGCCACTCTAGCTGCCTGGGAGGTCACGCCTCTATGATGCGGGAGGAAAGCTGTCTTCGGAGGGGAGTCTCTACCTCCCCAAACACGGCCTGTATGACCGGAACGCCCGCCTAGCCGTCCTGGCGGTATGTCTCCGGGACATGGGAGGCCTTCCAGGACTGGAGGGGACTCTATAGCTGCTGGAACGCCGTCTCGATGGCCGGAATGCCACTCTGGCCATCCTGGATGTATATCTCCATGATGCGGGAGGACTTCTGGGATCGGAGGCGCCTAACTAACCGTGGGAAAATGGCCTCTATGAGGGGAATGCCCCTCTAGCCCTCCCAGAGGTATGCCTCCAGGATCCGGGAGGACATCTGGGATCAAATGTGACTCTCTAGCAGTGTGAAAGCTGCCCCTGCGGTCCAGAATGCCACTCTAGCCGTCCTGGATGTATGTCTCCATGATGGAGGTAGATTTCTGGGATCGGACGTGACCGTCTAGTTGCCGGACAACCCGCTCTACGACCAGAATGCCACTCAAGCCATTCAGCAGGTATGTCTCCATGATGCAGGAGGATTTCTGGGGTCGGAGACGCCTCTCTAGCCATGGCAATACCCTCCCTGTGTGCCGGAATGCCACTCTGGCCCTCCTGGATGGATGTCTTTGTGATGCGGGAGGACTTCCGTGTTTGGAACGCAGTCTCTCGGTGCTTTGACACCATCTCTACCGCTGGAATGCCACTCTGGCTGTCTGGGAGGTATGTGCGTATGATCTGCTTGGACTTCTGGGATGGGAGGGGACTCTCTGGCTGTGGGAAGGCCGTCTACAATGATAGGAAGGCCTGTCTGGCCATGCCAGACGTATGTTTCTCTGATCTGGGAGGATTTCCGGGATCGCAGTGGAGTCTCAATCTGCCGGAACAGCATCTCTCTGATCGGAATGCCAGTCTAGCCATGCCGGAGGTATATCTCCGTGATCGGCAGGCCGTCTGAGACCAGAGGGGAGTCTCCAGGCGCCGGAACACCATCTCTGTGACGGGAATGCCACTCTAGCCCTGTGGGAGGGTATGTCTCTACAGTCCCAGAGGACTTGCGGGAGCGGAAGGGACTCTGTAGGTGCCAGAACGCCATTTCCACGAGCGGAATGCCACTCTAGCCGTCCCGGATGCAACTTCTCTGTGAAGTTGCGGGAGACACTGCAGCCTTCCACCCCTTTTCAGGCTCCGCTTATTGCTGTCCTTAGTTGCCCTCCAGTCTCTCACTAATTTTCAGCCTCCACGTTTCTCTAGCCTCTCCTTACCCTCTGGCCTCCCACACTTTCTGGCCTACAACACGTGCTCAACCTCCACTTCTTTCTGGCCTCTACCCCCCCTCCAGCCTCCCACCCCTTTTCGGCCTCCACTTTTTTCTGGCCTCTACCTCCCCTCCAGCCTCCCACACCTTTGTGGTCCCCTACCCCTTTTCGGCCTCCACTTTTTGTTCTGGCCTCTACCTCCCCTCCAGCCTCCCACACCTTTGTGGCCTCCCACACCTTTTCGGCCTCCACTTTTTTCCTGGCCTCTACCTCCCCTCCAGCCTCCCACCCCTTTGCGGCCTCCCACCCCATTTCGGCCTCCACTTTTTTCTGGCCTCTACCTCCCCTCCAGCCTCCCACCCCTTTGCGGCCTCCCACCCCTTTTCGGCCTCTATTGCCTCTGTAGTCACCGCAACAACAGTCTCTTTGTCCAGGACGCCCCTCTAGCCATCCCAGAGTTATGTCTCCATGATCAAGGAGGACATCTGGGATAGGATGGGACTCTCTCACTGATGGAGCACCGTTTCTGTGATTGGGATGCCACTCTAGCCATTGTCCAGGTACATCTCCGTGACCCGGGAGAACTTTGGGAATGGAGGGCACTCTCTAACCGCGGGAGTACCATGTCTATGACCGGAACGCCACTCTAGCTGTCCCAGAGGTATGTCTCAATGATCCGGGAGGAGCTCTGGGATCAGAGGGGACTCTCTAGCCAAGGGAAAACAGTCTCTCTGACCGGAATGCCCCTCTTAGCTGTGCTGGAGGTATGTGTCTATGGTCCCTGGTGACTTCTGGGATCGGAGGGGATTCTCTACCCGCCAGAACAGCGTCTCTATGACCTGAACGCCACTCTCCATGTTTTGCAGGTGTGCCTCCACGATGTGGCAGGAATCCTGGGATCGTAGGTGACTCTCTAGCTCGCCGAAGGAGGTCTCTATTACAGGAATGCCATTCTAGCCCTGCTGGAGGTATCTGTGTCTGATCCGGGAGGACTTCCTGGCTTGGAGGGGCCTCGCTAACCACCGGAAGACTGTCTCTATGACAGGAATGCCACTCTAGCTGCCTGGGAGGTCACGCCTCTATGATGCGGGAGGAAAGCTGTCTTCGGAGGGGAGTCTCTACCTCCCCAAACACGGCCTGTATGACCGGAACGCCCGCCTAGCCGTCCTGGCGGTATGTCTCCGGGACATGGGAGGCCTTCCAGGACTGGAGGGGACGCTATAGCTGCTGGAACGCCGTCTCGATGGCCGGAATGCCACTCTGGCCATCCTGGATGTATATCTCCATGATGCGGGAGGACTTCTGGGATCGGAGGCGACTAACTAACCGTGGGAAAATGGCCTCTATGAGGGGAATGCCCCTCTAGCCCTCCCAGAGGTATGCCTCCAGGATCCGGGAGGACATCTGGGATCAAATGTGACTCTCTAGCAGTGTGAAAGCTGCCCCTGCGGTCCAGAATGCCACTCTAGCCGTCCTGGATGTATGTCTCCATGATGGAGGTAGATTTCTGGGATCGGACGTGACCGTCTAGTTGCCGGACAACCCGCTCTACGACCAGAATGCCACTCAAGCCATTCAGCAGGTATGTCTCCATGATGCAGGAGGATTTCTGGGGTCGGAGACGCCTCTCTAGCCATGGCAATACCCTCCCTGTGTGCCGGAATGCCACTCTGGCCCTCCTGGATGGATGTCTTTGTGATGCGGGAGGACTTCCGTGTTTGGAACGCAGTCTCTCGGTGCTTTGACACCATCTCTACCGCTGGAATGCCACTCTGGCTGTCTGGGAGGTATGTGCGTATGATCTGCTTGGACTTCTGGGATGGGAGGGGACTCTCTGGCTGTGGGAAGGCCGTCTACAATGATAGGAAGGCCTGTCTGGCCATGCCAGACGTATGTTTCTCTGATCTGGGAGGATTTCCGGGATCGCAGTGGAGTCTCAATCTGCCGGAACAGCATCTCTCTGATCGGAATGCCAGTCTAGCCATGCCGGAGGTATATCTCCGTGATCGGCAGGCCGTCTGAGACCAGAGGGGAGTCTCCAGGCGCCGGAACACCATCTCTGTGACGGGAATGCCACTCTAGCCCTGTGGGAGGGTATGTCTCTACAGTCCCAGAGGACTTGCGGGAGCGGAAGGGACTCTGTAGGTGCCAGAACGCCATTTCCACGAGCGGAATGCCACTCTAGCCGTCCCGGATGCAACTTCTCTGTGAAGTTGCGGGAGACACTGCAGCCTTCCACCCCTTTTCAGGCTCCGCTTATTGCTGTCCTTAGTTGCCCTCCAGTCTCTCACTAATTTTCAGCCTCCACGTTTCTCTAGCCTCTCCTTACCCTCTGGCCTCCCACACTTTCTGGCCTACAACACGTGCTCAACCTCCACTTCTTTCTGGCCTCTACCCCCCCTCCAGCCTCCCACCCCTTTTCGGCCTCCACTTTTTTCTGGCCTCTACCTCCCCTCCAGCCTCCCACACCTTTGTGGTCCCCTACCCCTTTTCGGCCTCCACTTTTTGTTCTGGCCTCTACCTCCCCTCCAGCCTCCCACACCTTTGTGGCCTCCCACACCTTTTCGGCCTCCACTTTTTTCCTGGCCTCTACCTCCCCTCCAGCCTCCCACCCCTTTGCGGCCTCCCACCCCATTTCGGCCTCCACTTTTTTCTGGCCTCTACCTCCCCTCCAGCCTCCCACCCCTTTGCGGCCTCCCACCCCTTTTCGGCCTCTATTGCCTCTGTAGTCACCGCAACAACAGTCTCTTTGTCCAGGACGCCCCTCTAGCCATCCCAGAGTTATGTCTCCATGATCAAGGAGGACATCTGGGATAGGATGGGACTCTCTCACTGATGGAGCACCGTTTCTGTGATTGGGATGCCACTCTAGCCATTGTCCAGGTACATCTCCGTGACCCGGGAGAACTTTGGGAATGGAGGGCACTCTCTAACCGCGGGAGTACCATGTCTATGACCGGAACGCCACTCTAGCTGTCCCAGAGGTATGTCTCAACGATCCGGGAGGAGCTCTGGGATCAGAGGGGACTCTCTAGCCAAGGGAAAACAGTCTCTCTGACCGGAATGCCCCTCTTAGCTGTGCTGGAGGTATGTGTCTATGGTCCCTGGTGACTTCTGGGATCGGAGGGGATTCTCTACCCGCCAGAACAGCGTCTCTATGACCTGAACGCCACTCTCCATGTTTTGCAGGTGTGCCTCCACGATGTGGCAGGAATCCTGGGATCGTAGGTGACTCTCTAGCTCGCCGAAGGAGGTCTCTATTACAGGAATGCCATTCTAGCCCTGCTGGAGGTATCTGTGTCTGATCCGGGAGGACTTCCTGGCTTGGAGGGGCCTCGCTAACCACCGGAAGACTGTCTCTATGACAGGAATGCCACTCTAGCTGCCTGGGAGGTCACGCCTCTATGATGCGGGAGGAAAGCTGTCTTCGGAGGGGAGTCTCTACCTCCCCAAACACGGCCTGTATGACCGGAACGCCCGCCTAGCCGTCCTGGCGGTATGTCTCCGGGACATGGGAGGCCTTCCAGGACTGGAGGGGACGCTATAGCTGCTGGAACGCCGTCTCGATGGCCGGAATGCCACTCTGGCCATCCTGGATGTATATCTCCATGATGCGGGAGGACTTCTGGGATCGGAGGCGACTAACTAACCGTGGGAAAATGGCCTCTATGAGGGGAATGCCCCTCTAGCCCTCCCAGAGGTATGCCTCCAGGATCCGGGAGGACATCTGGGATCAAATGTGACTCTCTAGCAGTGTGAAAGCTGCCCCTGCGGTCCAGAATGCCACTCTAGCCGTCCTGGATGTATGTCTCCATGATGGAGGTAGATTTCTGGGATCGGACGTGACCGTCTAGTTGCCGGACAACCCGCTCTACGACCAGAATGCCACTCAAGCCATTCAGCAGGTATGTCTCCATGATGCAGGAGGATTTCTGGGGTCGGAGACGCCTCTCTAGCCATGGCAATACCCTCCCTGTGTGCCGGAATGCCACTCTGGCCCTCCTGGATGGATGTCTTTGTGATGTGGGAGGACTTCCGTGTTTGGAACGCAGTCTCTCGGTGCTTTGACACCATCTCTACCGCTGGAATGCCACTCTGGCTGTCTGGGAGGTATGTGCGTATGATCTGCTTGGACTTCTGGGATGGGAGGGGACTCTCTGGCTGTGGGAAGGCCGTCTACAATGATAGGAAGGCCTGTCTGGCCATGCCAGACGTATGTTTCTCTGATCTGGGAGGATTTCCGGGATCGCAGTGGAGTCTCAATCTGCCGGAACAGCATCTCTCTGATCGGAATGCCAGTCTAGCCATGCCGGAGGTATATCTCCGTGATCGGCAGGCCGTCTGAGACCAGAGGGGAGTCTCCAGGCGCCGGAACACCATCTCTGTGACGGGAATGCCACTCTAGCCCTGTGGGAGGGTATGTCTCTACAGTCCCAGAGGACTTGCGGGAGCGGAAGGGACTCTGTAGGTGCCACAACGCCATTTCCACGAGCGGAATGCCACTCTAGCCGTCCCGGATGCAACTTCTCTGTGAAGTTGCGGGAGACACTGCAGCCTTCCACCCCTTTTCAGGCTCCGCTTATTGCTGTCCTTAGTTGGCCTCCAGTCTCTCACTAATTTTCAGCCTCCACGTTTCTCTAGCCTCTCCTTACCCTCTGGCCTCCCACACTTTCTGGCCTACAACACGTGCTCAACCTCCACTTCTTTCTGGCCTCTACCCCCCCTCCAGCCTCCCACCCCTTTTCGGCCTCCACTTTTTTCTGGCCTCTACCTCCCCTCCAGCCTCCCACACCTTTGTGGTCCCCTACCCCTTTTCGGCCTCCACTTTTTGTTCTGGCCTCTACCTCCCCTCCAGCCTCCCACACCTTTGTGGCCTCCCACACCTTTTCGGCCTCCACTTTTTTCCTGGCCTCTACCTCCCCTCCAGCCTCCCACCCCTTTGCGGCCTCCCACCCCATTTCGGCCTCCACTTTTTTCTGGCCTCTACCTCCCCTCCAGCCTCCCACCCCTTTGCGGCCTCCCACCCCTTTTCGGCCTCTATTGCCTCTGTAGTCACCGCAACAACAGTCTCTTTGTCCAGGACGCCCCTCTAGCCATCCCAGAGTTATGTCTCCATGATCAAGGAGGACATCTGGGATAGGATGGGACTCTCTCACTGATGGAGCACCGTTTCTGTGATTGGGATGCCACTCTAGCCATTGTCCAGGTACATCTCCGTGACCCGGGAGAACTTTGGGAATGGAGGGCACTCTCTAACCGCGGGAGTACCATGTCTATGACCGGAACGCCACTCTAGCTGTCCCAGAGGTATGTCTCAACGATCCGGGAGGAGCTCTGGGATCAGAGGGGACTCTCTAGCCAAGGGAAAACAGTCTCTCTGACCGGAATGCCCCTCTTAGCTGTGCTGGAGGTATGTGTCTATGGTCCCTGGTGACTTCTGGGATCGGAGGGGATTCTCTACCCGCCAGAACAGCGTCTCTATGACCTGAACGCCACTCTCCATGTTTTGCAGGTGTGCCTCCACGATGTGGCAGGAATCCTGGGATCGTAGGTGACTCTCTAGCTCGCCGAAGGAGGTCTCTATTACAGGAATGCCATTCTAGCCCTGCTGGAGGTATCTGTGTCTGATCCGGGAGGACTTCCTGGCTTGGAGGGGCCTCGCTAACCACCGGAAGACTGTCTCTATGACAGGAATGCCACTCTAGCTGCCTGGGAGGTCACGCCTCTATGATGCGGGAGGAAAGCTGTCTTCGGAGGGGAGTCTCTACCTCCCCAAACACGGCCTGTATGACCGGAACGCCCGCCTAGCCGTCCTGGCGGTATGTCTCCGGGACATGGGAGGCCTTCCAGGACTGGAGGGGACGCTATAGCTGCTGGAACGCCGTCTCGATGGCCGGAATGCCACTCTGGCCATCCTGGATGTATATCTCCATGATGCGGGAGGACTTCTGGGATCGGAGGCGACTAACTAACCGTGGGAAAATGGCCTCTATGAGGGGAATGCCCCTCTAGCCCTCCCAGAGGTATGCCTCCAGGATCCGGGAGGACATCTGGGATCAAATGTGACTCTCTAGCAGTGTGAAAGCTGCCCCTGCGGTCCAGAATGCCACTCTAGCCGTCCTGGATGTATGTCTCCATGATGGAGGTAGATTTCTGGGATCGGACGTGACCGTCTAGTTGCCGGACAACCCGCTCTACGACCAGAATGCCACTCAAGCCATTCAGCAGGTATGTCTCCATGATGCAGGAGGATTTCTGGGGTCGGAGACGCCTCTCTAGCCATGGCAATACCCTCCCTGTGTGCCGGAATGCCACTCTGGCCCTCCTGGATGGATGTCTTTGTGATGCGGGAGGACTTCCGTGTTTGGAACGCAGTCTCTCGGTGCTTTGACACCATCTCTACCGCTGGAATGCCACTCTGGCTGTCTGGGAGGTATGTGCGTATGATCTGCTTGGACTTCTGGGATGGGAGGGGACTCTCTGGCTGTGGGAAGGCCGTCTACAATGATAGGAAGGCCTGTCTGGCCATGCCAGACGTATGTTTCTCTGATCTGGGAGGATTTCCGGGATCGCAGTGGAGTCTCAATCTGCCGGAACAGCATCTCTCTGATCGGAATGCCAGTCTAGCCATGCCGGAGGTATATCTCCGTGATCGGCAGGCCGTCTGAGACCAGAGGGGAGTCTCCAGGCGCCGGAACACCATCTCTGTGACGGGAATGCCACTCTAGCCCGGTGGGAGGGTATGTCTCTACAGTCCCAGAGGACTTGCGGGAGCGGAAGGGACTCTGTAGGTGCCAGAACGCCATTTCCACGAGCGGAATGCCACTCTAGCCGTCCCGGATGCAACTTCTCTGTGAAGTTGCGGGAGACACTCCAGCCTTCCACCCCTTTTCAGGCTCCGCTTATTGCTGTCCTTAGTTGGCCTCCAGTCTCTCACTAATTTTCAGCCTCCACGTTTTTCTAGCCTCTCCTTACCCTCTGGCCTCCCACAATTTCTGGCCTACAACACGTGCTCAACCTCCACTTCTTTCTGGCCTCTACCTCCCCTCCAGCCTCCCACCCCTTTTCGGCCTCCACTTTTTTCTGGCCTCTACCTCCCCTCCAGCCTCCCACACCTTTGTGGTCCCCCACCCCTTTTCGGCCTCCACTTTTTGTTCTGGCCTCTACCTCCCCTCCAGCCTCCCACCCCTTTGCGGCCTCCCACACCATTTCGGCCTCCACTTTTTTCTGGCCTCTACCTCCACTCCAGCCTCCCACCCCTTTGCGGCCTCCCACCCCTTTTCGGCCTTTATTGCCTCTGTAGTCACCGCAAGAACAGTCTCTTTGTCCAGGACGCCCCTCTAGCCATCCCAGAGTTATGTCTCCATGATCAAGGAGGACATCTGGGATAGGATGGGACTCTCTCACTGATGGAGCACCGTTTCTGTGATTGGGGTGCCACTCTAGCCATTGTCCAGGTACATCTCCGTGATCCGGGAGAACTTTGGGAATGGAGGGCACTCTCTAACCACGGGAGTACCATGTCTACGACCGGAACGCCACTCTAGCTGTCCCAGAAGTATGTCTCAACGATCCGGGAGGAGCTCTGGGATCAGAGGGGACTCTCTAGCCAAGGGAAAACAGTCTCTCTGACCGGAATGCCCCTCTTAGCTGTGCTGGAGGTATGTGTCTATGGTCCCTGGTGACTTCTGGGATCGGAGGGGATTCTCTACCCGCCAGAACAGCGTCTCTATGACCTGAACGCCACTCTCCATGTTTTGCAGGTGTGCCTCCACGATGTGGCAGGAATCCTGGGATCGTAGGTGACTCTCTAGCTCGCCGAAGGAGGTCTCTATTACAGGAATGCCATTCTAGCCCTGCTGGAGGTATCTGTGTCTGATCCGGGAGGACTTCCTGGCTTGGAGGGGCCTCGCTAACCACCGGAAGACTGTCTCTATGGCAGGAATGCCACTCTAGCTGCCTGGGAGGTCACGCCTCTATGATGCGGGAGGAAAGCTGTCTTCGGAGGGGAGTCTCTACCTCCCCAAACACGGCCTGTATGACCGGAACGCCTGCCTAGCCGTCCTGGCGGTATGTCTCCGGGACATGGGAGGCCTTCCAGGACTGGAGGGGACGCTATAGCTGCTGGAACGCCGTCTCGATGGCCGGAATGCCACTCTGGCCATCCTGGATGTATATCTCCATGATGCGGGAGGACTTCTGGGATCGGAGGCGACTAACTAACCGTGGGAAAATGGCCTCTATGAGGGGAATGCCCCTCTAGCCCTCCCAGAGGTATGCCTCCAGGATCCGGGAGGACATCTGGGATCAAATGTGACTCTCTAGCAGTGTGAAAGCTGCCCCTGCGGTCCAGAATGCCACTCTAGCCGTCCTGGATGTATGTCTCCATGATGGAGGTAGATTTCTGGGATCGGACGTGACCGTCTAGTTGCCGGACAACCCGCTCTACGACCAGAATGCCACTCAAGCCATTCAGCAGGTATGTCTCCATGATGCAGGAGGATTTCTGGGGTCGGAGACGCCTCTCTAGCCATGGCAATACCCTCCCTGTGTGCCGGAATGCCACTCTGGCCCTCCTGGATGGATGTCTTTGTGATGCGGGAGGACTTCCGTGTTTGGAACGCAGTCTCTCGGTGCTTTGACACCATCTCTACCGCTGGAATGCCACTCTGGCTGTCTGGGAGGTATGTGCGTATGATCTGCTTGGACTTCTGGGATGGGAGGGGACTCTCTGGCTGTGGGAAGGCCGTCTACAATGATAGGAAGGCCTGTCTGGCCATGCCAGACGTATGTTTCTCTGATCTGGGAGGATTTCCGGGATCGCAGTGGAGTCTCAATCTGCCGGAACAGCATCTCTCTGATCGGAATGCCAGTCTAGCCATGCCGGAGGTATATCTCCGTGATCGGCAGGCCGTCTGAGACCAGAGGGGAGTCTCCAGGCGCCGGAACACCATCTCTGTGACGGGAATGCCACTCTAGCCCGGTGGGAGGGTATGTCTCTACAGTCCCAGAGGACTTGCGGGAGCGGAAGGGACTCTGTAGGTGCCAGAACGCCATTTCCACGAGCGGAATGCCACTCTAGCCGTCCCGGATGCAACTTCTCTGTGAAGTTGCGGGAGACACTCCAGCCTTCCACCCCTTTTCAGGCTCCGCTTATTGCTGTCCTTAGTTGGCCTCCAGTCTCTCACTAATTTTCAGCCTCCACGTTTCTCTAGCCTCTCCTTACCCTCTGGCCTCCCACACTTTCTGGCCTACAACACGTGCTCAACCTCCACTTCTTTCTGGCCTCTACCTCCCCTCCAGCCTCCCACCCCTTTTCGGCCTCCACTTTTTTCTGGCCTCTACCTCCCCTCCAGCCTCCCACACCTTTGTGGTCCCCCACCCCTTTTCGGCCTCCACTTTTTGTTCTGGCCTCTACCTCCCCTCCAGCCTCCCACACCTTTGTGGCCTCCCACACCTTTTCGGCCTCCACTTTTTTCCTGGCCTCTACCTCCCCTCCAGCCTCCCACCCCTTTGCGGCCTCCCACCCCATTTCGGCCTCCACTTTTTTCTGGCCTCTACCTCCCCTCCAGCCTCCCACCCCTTTGCGGCCTCCCACCCCTTTTCGGCCTCTATTGCCTCTGTAGTCACCGCAACAACAGTCTCTTTGTCCAGGACGCCCCTCTAGCCATCCCAGAGTTATGTCTCCATGATCAAGGAGGACATCTGGGATAGGATGGGACTCTCTCACTGATGGAGCACCGTTTCTGTGATTGGGATGCCACTCTAGCCATTGTCCAGGTACATCTCCGTGATCCGGGAGAACTTTGGGAATGGAGGGCACTCTCTAACCGCGGGAGTACCATGTCTACGACCGGAACGCCACTCTAGCTGTCCCAGAGGTATGTCTCAACGATCCGGGAGGAGCTCTGGGATCAGAGGGGACTCTCTAGCCAAGGGAAAACAGTCTCTCTGACCGGAATGCCCCTCTTAGCTGTGCTGGAGGTATGTGTCTATGGTCCCTGGTGACTTCTGGGATCGGAGGGGATTCTCTACCCGCCAGAACAGCGTCTCTATGACCTGAACGCCACTCTCCATGTTTTGCAGGTGTGCCTCCACGATGTGGCAGGAATCCTGGGATCGTAGGTGACTCTCTAGCTCGCCGAAGGAGGTCTCTATTACAGGAATGCCATTCTAGCCCTGCTGGAGGTATCTGTGTCTGATCCGGGAGGACTTCCTGGCTTGGAGGGGCCTCGCTAACCACCGGAAGACTGTCTCTATGACAGGAATGCCACTCTAGCTGCCTGGGAGGTCACGCCTCTATGATGCGGGAGGAAAGCTGTCTTCGGAGGGGAGTCTCTACCTCCCCAAACACGGCCTGTATGACCGGAACGCCCGCCTAGCCGTCCTGGCGGTATGTCTCCGGGACATGGGAGGCCTTCCAGGACTGGAGGGGACGCTATAGCTGCTGGAACGCCGTCTCGATGGCCGGAATGCCACTCTGGCCATCCTGGATGTATATCTCCATGATGCGGGAGGACTTCTGGGATCGGAGGCGCCTAACTAACCGTGGGAAAATGGCCTCTATGAGGGGAATGCCCCTCTAGCCCTCCCAGAGGTATGCCTCCAGGATCCGGGAGGACATCTGGGATCAAATGTGACTCTCTAGCAGTGTGAAAGCTGCCCCTGCGGTCCAGAATGCCACTCTAGCCGTCCTGGATGTATGTCTCCATGATGGAGGTAGATTTCTGGGATCGGACGTGACCGTCTAGTTGCCGGACAACCCGCTCTACGACCAGAATGCCACTCAAGCCATTCAGCAGGTATGTCTCCATGACGCAGGAGGATTTCTGGGGTCGGAGACGCCTCTCTAGCCATGGCAATACCCTCCCTGTGTGCCGGAATGCCACTCTGGCCCTCCTGGATGGATGTCTTTGTGATGCGGGAGGACTTCCGTGTTTGGAACGCAGTCTCTCGGTGCTTTGACACCATCTCTACCGCTGGAATGCCACTCTGGCTGTCTGGGAGGTATGTGCGTATGATCTGCTTGGACTTCTGGGATGGGAGGGGACTCTCTGGCTGTGGGAAGGCCGTCTACAATGATAGGAAGGCCTGTCTGGCCATGCCAGACGTATGTTTCTCTGATCTGGGAGGATTTCCGGGATCGCAGTGGAGTCTCAATCTGCCGGAACAGCATCTCTCTGATCGGAATGCCAGTCTAGCCATGCCGGAGGTATATCTCCGTGATCGGCAGGCCGTCTGAGACCAGAGGGGAGTCTCCAGGCGCCGGAACACCATCTCTGTGACGGGAATGCCACTCTAGCCCGGTGGGAGGGTATGTCTCTACAGTCCCAGAGGACTTGCGGGAGCGGAAGGGACTCTGTAGGTGCCAGAACGCCATTTCCACGAGCGGAATGCCACTCTAGCCGTCCCGGATGCAACTTCTCTGTGAAGTTGCGGGAGACACTGCAGCCTTCCACCCCTTTTCAGGCTCCGCTTATTGCTGTCCTTAGTTGGCCTCCAGTCTCTCACTAATTTTCAGCCTCCACGTTTCTCTAGCCTCTCCTTACCCTCTGGCCTCCCACACTTTCTGGCCTACAACACGTGCTCAACCTCCACTTCTTTCTGGCCTCTACCTCCCCTCCAGCCTCCCACCCCTTTTCGGCCTCCACTTTTTTCTGGCCTCTACCTCCCCTCCAGCCTCCCACACCTTTGTGGTCCCCCACCCCTTTTCGGCCTCCACTTTTTGTTCTGGCCTCTACCTCCCCTCCAGCCTCCCACACCTTTGTGGCCTCCCACACCTTTTCGGCCTCCACTTTTTTCCTGGCCTCTACCTCCCCTCCAGCCTCCCACCCCTTTGCGGCCTCCCACCCCTTTTCGGCCTCTATTGCCTCTGTAGTCACCGCAACAACAGTCTCTTTGTCCAGGACGCCCCTCTAGCCATCCCAGAGTTATGTCTCCATGATCAAGGAGGACATCTGGGATAGGATGGGACTCTCTCACTGATGGAGCACCGTTTCTGTGATTGGGGTGCCACTCTAGCCATTGTCCAGGTACATCTCCGTGATCCGGGAGAACTTTGGGAATGGAGGGCACTCTCTAACCGCGGGAGTACCATGTCTACGACCGGAACGCCACTCTAGCTGTCCCAGAAGTATGTCTCAACGATCCGGGAGGAGCTCTGGGATCAGAGGGGACTCTCTAGCCAAGGGAAAACAGTCTCTCTGACCGGAATGCCCCTCTTAGCTGTGCTGGAAGTATGTGTCTATGGTCCCTGGTGACTTCTGGGATCGGAGGGGATTCTCTACCTGCCAGAACAGCGTCTCTATGACCTGAACGCCACTCTCCATGTTTTGCAGTTGTGCCTCCACGATGTGGCAGGAATCCTGGGATCGTAGGTGACTCTCTAGCTCGCCGAAGGAGGTCTCTATTACAGGAATGCCATTCTAGCCCTGCTGGAGGTATCTGTGTCTGATCCGGGAGGACTTCCTGGCTTGGAGGGGCCTCGCTAACCACCGGAAGACTGTCTCTATGGCAGGAATGCCACTCTAGCTGCCTGGGAGGTCACGCCTCTATGATGCGGGAGGAAAGCTGTCTTCGGAGGGGAGTCTCTACCTCCCCAAACACGGCCTGTATGACCGGAACGCCCGCCTAGCCGTCCTGGCGGTATGTCTCCGGGACATGGGAGGCCTTCCAGGACTGGAGGGGACGCTATAGCTGCTGGAACGCCGTCTCGATGGCCGGAATGCCACTCTGGCCATCCTGGATGTATATCTCCATGATGCGGGAGGACTTCTGGGATCGGAGGCGACTAACTAACCGTGGGAAAATGGCCTCTATGAGGGGAATGCCCCTCTAGCCCTCCCAGAGGTATGCCTCCAGGATCCGGGAGGACATCTGGGATCAAATGTGACTCTCTAGCAGTGTGAAAGCTGCCCCTGCGGTCCAGAATGCCACTCTAGCCGTCCTGGATGTATGTCTCCATGATGGAGGTAGATTTCTGGGATCGGACGTGACCGTCTAGTTGCCGGACAACCCGCTCTACGACCAGAATGCCACTCAAGCCATTCAGCAGGTATGTCTCCATGATGCAGGAGGATTTCTGGGGTCGGAGACGCCTCTCTAGCCATGGCAATACCCTCCCTGTGTGCCGGAATGCCACTCTGGCCCTCCTGGATGGATGTCTTTGTGATGCGGGAGGACTTCCGTGTTTGGAACGCAGTCTCTCGGTGCTTTGACACCATCTCTACCGCTGGAATGCCACTCTGGCTGTCTGGGAGGTATGTGCGTATGATCTGCTTGGACTTCTGGGATGGGAGGGGACTCTCTGGCTGTGGGAAGGCCGTCTACAATGATAGGAAGGCCTGTCTGGCCATGCCAGACGTATGTTTCTCTGATCTGGGAGGATTTCCGGGATCGCAGTGGAGTCTCAATCTGCCGGAACAGCATCTCTCTGATCGGAATGCCAGTCTAGCCATGCCGGAGGTATATCTCCGTGATCGGCAGGCCGTCTGAGACCAGAGGGGAGTCTCCAGGCGCCGGAACACCATCTCTGTGACGGGAATGCCACTCTAGCCCTGTGGGAGGGTATGTCTCTACAGTCCCAGAGGACTTGCGGGAGCGGAAGGGACTCTGTAGGTGCCAGAACGCCATTTCCACGAGCGGAATGCCACTCTAGCCGTCCCGGATGCAACTTCTCTGTGAAGTTGCGGGAGACACTGCAGCCTTCCACCCCTTTTCAGGCTCCGCTTATTGCTGTCCTTAGTTGCCCTCCAGTCTCTCACTAATTTTCAGCCTCCACGTTTCTCTAGCCTCTCCTTACCCTCTGGCCTCCCACACTTTCTGGCCTACAACACATGCTCAACCTGCACTTCTTTCTGGCCTCTACCTCCCCTCCAGCCTCCCACCCCTTTTCGGCCTCCACTTTTTTCTGGCCTCTACCTCCCCTCCAGCCTCCCACACCTTTGTGGTCCCCCACCCCTTTTCGGCCTCCACTTTTTGTTCTGGCCTCTACCTCCCCTCCAGCCTCCCACACCTTTGTGGCCTCCCACACCTTTTCGGCCTCCACTTTTTTCCTGGCCTCTACCTCCCCTCCAGCCTCCCACCCCTTTGCGGCCTCCCACCCCTTTTCGGCCTCTATTGCCTCTGTAGTCACCGCAACAACAGTCTCTTTGTCCAGGACGCCCCTCTAGCCATCCCAGAGTTATGTCTCCATGATCAAGGAGGACATCTGGGATAGGATGGGACTCTCTCACTGATGGAGCACCGTTTCTGTGATTGGGGTGCCACTCTAGCCATTGTCCAGGTACATCTCCGTGATCCGGGAGAACTTTGGGAATGGAGGGCACTCTCTAACCGCGGGAGTACCATGTCTACGACCGGAACGCCACTCTAGCTGTCCCAGAAGTATGTCTCAACGATCCGGGAGGAGCTCTGGGATCAGAGGGGACTCTCTAGCCAAGGGAAAACAGTCTCTCTGACCGGAATGCCCCTCTTAGCTGTGCTGGAGGTATGTGTCTATGGTCCCTGGTGACTTCTGGGATCGGAGGGGATTCTCTACCCGCCAGAACAGCGTCTCTATGACCTGAACGCCACTCTCCATGTTTTGCAGGTGTGCCTCCACGATGTGGCAGGAATCCTGGGATCGTAGGTGACTCTCTAGCTCGCCGAAGGAGGTCTCTATTACAGGAATGCCATTCGAGCCCTGCTGGAGGTATCTGTGTCTGATCCGGGAGGACTTCCTGGCTTGGAGGGGCCTCGCTAACCACCGGAAGACTGTCTCTATGGCAGGAATGCCACTCTAGCTGCCTGGGAGGTCACGCCTCTATGATGCGGGAGGAAAGCTGTCTTCGGAGGGGAGTCTCTACCTCCCCAAACACGGCCTGTATGACCGGAACGCCCGCCTAGCCGTCCTGGCGGTATGTCTCCGGGACATGGGAGGCCTTCCAGGACTGGAGGGGACGCTATAGCTGCTGGAACGCCGTCTCGATGGCCGGAATGCCACTCTGGCCATCCTGGATGTATATCTCCATGATGCGGGAGGACTTCTGGGATCGGAGGCGACTAACTAACCGTGGGAAAATGGCCTCTATGAGGGGAATGCCCCTCTAGCCCTCCCAGAGGTATGCCTCCAGGATCCGGGAGGACATCTGGGATCAAATGTGACTCTCTAGCAGTGTGAAAGCTGCCCCTGCGGTCCAGAATGCCACTCTAGCCGTCCTGGATGTATGTCTCCATGATGGAGGTAGATTTCTGGGATCGGACGTGACCGTCTAGTTGCCGGACAACCCGCTCTACGACCAGAATGCCACTCAAGCCATTCAGCAGGTATGTCTCCATGATGCAGGAGGATTTCTGGGGTCGGAGACGCCTCTCTAGCCATGGCAATACCCTCCCTGTGTGCCGGAATGCCACTCTGGCCCTCCTGGATGGATGTCTTTGTGATGCGGGAGGACTTCCGTGTTTGGAACGCAGTCTCTCGGTGCTTTGACACCATCTCTACCGCTGGAATGCCACTCTGGCTGTCTGGGAGGTATGTGCGTATGATCTGCTTGGACTTCTGGGATGGGAGGGGACTCTCTGGCTGTGGGAAGGCCGTCTACAATGATAGGAAGGCCTGTCTGGCCATGCCAGACGTATGTTTCTCTGATCTGGGAGGATTTCCGGGATCGCAGTGGAGTCTCAATCTGCCGGAACAGCATCTCTCTGATCGGAATGCCAGTCTAGCCATGCCGGAGGTATATCTCCGTGATCGGCAGGCCGTCTGAGACCAGAGGGGAGTCTCCAGGCGCCGGAACACCATCTCTGTGACGGGAATGCCACTCTAGCCCTGTGGGAGGGTATGTCTCTACAGTCCCAGAGGACTTGCGGGAGCGGAAGGGACTCTGTAGGTGCCAGAACGCCATTTCCACGAGCGGAATGCCACTCTAGCCGTCCCGGATGCAACTTCTCTGTGAAGTTGCGGGAGACACTGCAGCCTTCCACCCCTTTTCAGGCTCCGCTTATTGCTGTCCTTAGTTGCCCTCCAGTCTCTCACTAATTTTCAGCCTCCACGTTTCTCTAGCCTCTCCTTACCCTCTGGCCTCCCACACTTTCTGGCCTACAACACGTGCTCAACCTCCACTTCTTTCTGGCCTCTACCTCCCCTCCAGCCTCCCACCCCTTTTCGGCCTCCACTTTTTCCTGGCCTCTACCTCCCCTCCAGCCTCCCACACCTTTGTGGTCCCCCACCCCTTTTCGGCCTCCACTTTTTTCCTGGCCTCTACCTCCCCTCCAGCCTCCCACCCCTTTGCGGCCTCCCACCCCTTTTTGGCCTCTATTGCCTCTGTAGTCACCGCAACAACAGTCTCTTTGTCCAGGACGCCCCTCTAGCCATCCCAGAGTTATGTCTCCATGATCAAGGAGGACATCTGGGATAGGATGGGACTCTCTCACTGATGGAGCACCGTTTCTGTGATTGGGATGCCACTCTAGCCATTGTCGAGGTACATCTCCGTGATCCGGGAGAACTTTGGGAATGGAGGGCACTCTCTAACCGCGGGAGTACCATGTCTACGACCGGAACGCCACTCTAGCTGTCCCAGAAGTATGTCTCAACGATCCGGGAGGAGCTCTGGGATCAGAGGGGACTCTCTAGCCAAGGGAAAACAGTCTCTCTGACCGGAATGCCCCTCTTAGCTGTGCTGGAAGTATGTGTCTATGGTCCCTGGTGACTTCTGGGATCGGAGGGGATTCTCTACCTGCCAGAACAGCGTCTCTATGACCTGAACGCCACTCTCCATGTTTTGCAGTTGTGCCTCCACGATGTGGCAGGAATCCTGGGATCGTAGGTGACTCTCTAGCTCGCCGAAGGAGGTCTCTATTACAGGAATGCCATTCTAGCCCTGCTGGAGGTATCTGTGTCTGATCCGGGAGGACTTCCTGGCTTGGAGGGGCCTCGCTAACCACCGGAAGACTGTCTCTATGGCAGGAATGCCACTCTAGCTGCCTGGGAGGTCACGCCTCTATGATGCGGGAGGAAAGCTGTCTTCGGAGGGCAGTCTCTACCTCCCCAAACACGGCCTGTATGACCGGAACGCCCGCCTAGCCGTCCTGGCGGTATGTCTCCGGGACATGGGAGGCCTTCCAGGACTGGAGGGGATGCTATAGCTGCTGGAACGCCGTCTCGATGGCCGGAATGCCACTCTGGCCATCCTGGATGTATATCTCCATGATGCGGGAGGACTTCTGGGATCGGAGGCGACTAACTAACCGTGGGAAAATGGCCTCTATGAGGGGAATGCCCCTCTAGCCCTCCCAGAGGTATGCCTCCAGGATCCGGGAGGACATCTGGGATCAAATGTGACTCTCTAGCAGTGTGAAAGCTGCCCCTGCGGTCCAGAATGCCACTCTAGCCGTCCTGGATGTATGTCTCCATGATGGAGGTAGATTTCTGGGATCGGACGTGACCGTCTAGTTGCCGGACAACCCGCTCTACGACCAGAATGCCACTCAAGCCATTCAGCAGGTATGTCTCCATGATGCAGGAGGATTTCTGGGGTCGGAGACGCCTCTCTAGCCATGGCAATACCCTCCCTGTGTGCCGGAATGCCACTCTGGCCCTCCTGGATGGATGTCTTTGTGATGCGGGAGGACTTCCGTGTTTGGAACGCAGTCTCTCGGTGCTTTGACACCATCTCTACCGCTGGAATGCCACTCTGGCTGTCTGGGAGGTATGTGCGTATGATCTGCTTGGACTTCTGGGATGGGAGGGGACTCTCTGGCTGTGGGAAGGCCGTCTACAATGATAGGAAGGCCTGTCTGGCCATGCCAGACGTATGTTTCTCTGATCTGGGAGGATTTCCGGGATCGCAGTGGAGTCTCAATCTGCCGGAACAGCATCTCTCTGATCGGAATGCCAGTCTAGCCATGCCGGAGGTATATCTCCGTGATCGGCAGGCCGTCTGAGACCAGAGGGGAGTCTCCAGGCGCCGGAACACCATCTCTGTGACGGGAATGCCACTCTAGCCCTGTGGGAGGGTATGTCTCTACAGTCCCAGAGGACTTGCGGGAGCGGAAGGGACTCTGTAGGTGCCAGAACGCCATTTCCACGAGCGGAATGCCACTCTAGCCGTCCCGGATGCAACTTCTCTGTGAAGTTGCGGGAGACACTGCAGCCTTCCACCCCTTTTCAGGCTCCGCTTATTGCTGTCCTTAGTTGCCCTCCAGTCTCTCACTAATTTTCAGCCTCCACGTTTCTCTAGCCTCTCCTTACCCTCTGGCCTCCCACACTTTCTGGCCTACAACACGTGCTCAACCTCCACTTCTTTCTGGCCTCTACCTCCCCTCCAGCCTCCCACCCCTTTTCGGCCTCCACTTTTTTCTGGCCTCTACCTCCCCTCCAGCCTCCCACACCTTTGTGGTCCCCCACCCCTTTTCGGCCTCCACTTTTTGTTCTGGCCTCTACCTCCCCTCCAGCCTCCCACACCTTTGTGGCCTCCCACACCTTTTCGGCCTCCACTTTTTTCCTGGCCTCTACCTCCCCTCCAGCCTCCCACCCCTTTGCGGCCTCCCACCCCTTTTCGGCCTCTATTGCCTCTGTAGTCACCGCAACAACAGTCTCTTTGTCCAGGACGCCCCTCTAGCCATCCCAGAGTTATGTCTCCATGATCAAGGAGGACATCTGGGATAGGATGGGACTCTCTCACTGATGGAGCACCGTTTCTGTGATTGGGGTGCCACTCTAGCCATTGTCCAGGTACATCTCCGTGATCCGGGAGAACTTTGGGAATGGAGGGCACTCTCTAACCGCGGGAGTACCATGTCTACGACCGGAACGCCACTCTAGCTGTCCCAGAAGTATGTCTCAACGATCCGGGAGGAGCTCTGGGATCAGAGGGGACTCTCTAGCCAAGGGAAAACAGTCTCTCTGACCGGAATGCCCCTCTTAGCTGTGCTGGAAGTATGTGTCTATGGTCCCTGGTGACTTCTGGGATCGGAGGGGATTCTCTACCTGCCAGAACAGCGTCTCTATGACCTGAACGCCACTCTCCATGTTTTGCAGGTGTGCCTCCACGATGTGGCAGGAATCCTGGGATCGTAGGTGACTCTCTAGCTCGCCGAAGGAGGTCTCTATTACAGGAATGCCATTCTAGCCCTGCTGGAGGTATCTGTGTCTGATCCGGGAGGACTTCCTGGCTTGGAGGGGCCTCGCTAACCACCGGAAGACTGTCTCTATGGCAGGAATGCCACTCTAGCTGCCTGGGAGGTCACGCCTCTATGATGCGGGAGGAAAGCTGTCTTCGGAGGGCAGTCTCTACCTCCCCAAACACGGCCTGTATGACCGGAACGCCCGCCTAGCCGTCCTGGCGGTATGTCTCCGGGACATGGGAGGCCTTCCAGGACTGGAGGGGATGCTATAGCTGCTGGAACGCCGTCTCGATGGCCGGAATGCCACTCTGGCCATCCTGGATGTATATCTCCATGATGCGGGAGGACTTCTGGGATCGGAGGCGACTAACTAACCGTGGGAAAATGGCCTCTATGAGGGGAATGCCCCTCTAGCCCTCCCAGAGGTATGCCTCCAGGATCCGGGAGGACATCTGGGATCAAATGTGACTCTCTAGCAGTGTGAAAGCTGCCCCTGCGGTCCAGAATGCCACTCTAGCCGTCCTGGATGTATGTCTCCATGATGGAGGTAGATTTCTGGGATCGGACGTGACCGTCTAGTTGCCGGACAACCCGCTCTACGACCAGAATGCCACTCAAGCCATTCAGCAGGTATGTCTCCATGATGCAGGAGGATTTCTGGGGTCGGAGACGCCTCTCTAGCCATGGCAATACCCTCCCTGTGTGCCGGAATGCCACTCTGGCCCTCCTGGATGGATGTCTTTGTGATGCGGGAGGACTTCCGTGTTTGGAACGCAGTCTCTCGGTGCTTTGACACCATCTCTACCGCTGGAATGCCACTCTGGCTGTCTGGGAGGTATGTGCGTATGATCTGCTTGGACTTCTGGGATGGGAGGGGACTCTCTGGCTGTGGGAAGGCCGTCTACAATGATAGGAAGGCCTGTCTGGCCATGCCAGACGTATGTTTCTCTGATCTGGGAGGATTTCCGGGATCGCAGTGGAGTCTCAATCTGCCGGAACAGCATCTCTCTGATCGGAATGCCAGTCTAGCCATGCCGGAGGTATATCTCCGTGATCGGCAGGCCGTCTGAGACCAGAGGGGAGTCTCCAGGCGCCGGAACACCATCTCTGTGACGGGAATGCCACTCTAGCCCTGTGGGAGGGTATGTCTCTACAGTCCCAGAGGACTTGCGGGAGCGGAAGGGACTCTGTAGGTGCCAGAACGCCATTTCCACGAGCGGAATGCCACTCTAGCCGTCCCGGATGCAACTTCTCTGTGAAGTTGCGGGAGACACTGCAGCCTTCCACCCCTTTTCAGGCTCCGCTTATTGCTGTCCTTAGTTGCCCTCCAGTCTCTCACTAATTTTCAGCCTCCACGTTTCTCTAGCCTCTCCTTACCCTCTGGCCTCCCACACTTTCTGGCCTACAACACGTGCTCAACCTCCACTTCTTTCTGGCCTCTACCTCCCCTCCAGCCTCCCACCCCTTTTCGGCCTCCACTTTTTTCTGGCCTCTACCTCCCCTCCAGCCTCCCACACCTTTGTGGTCCCCCACCCCTTTTCGGCCTCCACTTTTTGTTCTGGCCTCTACCTCCCCTCCAGCCTCCCACACCTTTGTGGCCTCCCACACCTTTTCGGCCTCCACTTTTTTCCTGGCCTCTACCTCCCCTCCAGCCTCCCACCCCTTTGCGGCCTCCCACCCCTTTTCGGCCTCTATTGCCTCTGTAGTCACCGCAACAACAGTCTCTTTGTCCAGGACGCCCCTCTAGCCATCCCAGAGTTATGTCTCCATGATCAAGGAGGACATCTGGGATAGGATGGGACTCTCTCACTGATGGAGCACCGTTTCTGTGATTGGGGTGCCACTCTAGCCATTGTCCAGGTACATCTCCGTGATCCGGGAGAACTTTGGGAATGGAGGGCACTCTCTAACCGCGGGAGTACCATGTCTACGACCGGAACGCCACTCTAGCTGTCCCAGAAGTATGTCTCAACGATCCGGGAGGAGCTCTGGGATCAGAGGGGACTCTCTAGCCAAGGGAAAACAGTCTCTCTGACCGGAATGCCCCTCTTAGCTGTGCTGGAAGTATGTGTCTATGGTCCCTGGTGACTTCTGGGATCGGAGGGGATTCTCTACCTGCCAGAACAGCGTCTCTATGACCTGAACGCCACTCTCCATGTTTTGCAGTTGTGCCTCCACGATGTGGCAGGAATCCTGGGATCGTAGGTGACTCTCTAGCTCGCCGAAGGAGGTCTCTATTACAGGAATGCCATTCTAGCCCTGCTGGAGGTATCTGTGTCTGATCCGGGAGGACTTCCTGGCTTGGAGGGGCCTCGCTAACCACCGGAAGACTGTCTCTATGACAGGAATGCCACTCTAGCTGCCTGGGAGGTCACGCCTCTATGATGCGGGAGGAAAGCTGTCTTCGGAGGGGAGTCTCTACCTCCCCAAACACGGCCTGTATGACCGGAACGCCCGCCTAGCCGTCCTGGCGGTATGTCTCCGGGACATGGGAGGCCTTCCAGGACTGGAGGGGATGCTATAGCTGCTGGAACGCCGTCTCGATGGCCGGAATGCCACTCTGGCCATCCTGGATGTATATCTCCATGATGCGGGAGGACTTCTGGGATCGGAGGCGACTAACTAACCGTGGGAAAATGGCCTCTATGAGGGGAATGCCCCTCTAGCCCTCCCAGAGGTATGCCTCCAGGATCCGGGAGGACATCTGGGATCAAATGTGACTCTCTAGCAGTGTGAAAGCTGCCCCTGCGGTCCAGAATGCCACTCTAGCCGTCCTGGATGTATGTCTCCATGATGGAGGTAGATTTCTGGGATCGGACGTGACCGTCTAGTTGCCGGACAACCCGCTCTACGACCAGAATGCCACTCAAGCCATTCAGCAGGTATGTCTCCATGATGCAGGAGGATTTCTGGGGTCGGAGACGCCTCTCTAGCCATGGCAATACCCTCCCTGTGTGCCGGAATGCCACTCTGGCCCTCCTGGATGGATGTCTTTGTGATGCGGGAGGACTTCCGTGTTTGGAACGCAGTCTCTCGGTGCTTTGACACCATCTCTACTGCTGGAATGCCACTCTGGCTGTCTGGGAGGTATGTGCGTATGATCTGCTTGGACTTCTGGGATGGGAGGGGACTCTCTGGCTGTGGGAAGGCCGTCTACAATGATAGGAAGGCCTGTCTGGCCATGCCAGACGTATGTTTCTCTGATCTGGGAGGATTTCCGGGATCGCAGTGGAGTCTCAATCTGCCGGAACAGCATCTCTCTGATCGGAATGCCAGTCTAGCCATGCCGGAGGTATATCTCCGTGATCGGCAGGCCGTCTGAGACCAGAGGGGAGTCTCCAGGCGCCGGAACACCATCTCTGTGACGGGAATGCCACTCTAGCCCTGTGGGAGGGTATGTCTCTACAGTCCCAGAGGACTTGCGGGAGCGGAAGGGACTCTGTAGGTGCCAGAACGCCATTTCCACGAGCGGAATGCCACTCTAGCCGTCCCGGATGCAACTTCTCTGTGAAGTTGCGGGAGACACTGCAGCCTTCCACCCCTTTTCAGGCTCCGCTTATTGCTGTCCTTAGTTGCCCTCCAGTCTCTCACTAATTTTCAGCCTCCACGTTTCTCTAGCCTCTCCTTACCCTCTGGCCTCCCACACTTTCTGGCCTACAACACGTGCTCAACCTCCACTTCTTTCTGGCCTCTACCTCCCCTCCAGCCTCCCACCCCTTTTCGGCCTCCACTTTTTTCTGGCCTCTACCTCCCCTCCAGCCTCCCACACCTTTGTGGTCCCCCACCCCTTTTCGGCCTCCACTTTTTGTTCTGGCCTCTACCTCCCCTCCAGCCTCCCACACCTTTGTGGCCTCCCACACCTTTTCGGCCTCCACTTTTTTCCTGGCCTCTACCTCCCCTCCAGCCTCCCACCCCTTTGCGGCCTCCCACCCCTTTTCGGCCTCTATTGCCTCTGTAGTCACCGCAACAACAGTCTCTTTGTCCAGGACGCCCCTCTAGCCATCCCAGAGTTATGTCTCCATGATCAAGGAGGACATCTGGGATAGGATGGGACTCTCTCACTGATGGAGCACCGTTTCTGTGATTGGGGTGCCACTCTAGCCATTGTCCAGGTACATCTCTGTGATCCGCGAGAACTTTGGGAATGGAGGGCACTCTCTAACCGCGGGAGTACCATGTCTACGACCGGAACGCCACTCTAGCTGTCCCAGAAGTATGTCTCAACGATCCGGGAGGAGCTCTGGGATCAGAGGGGACTCTCTAGCCAAGGGAAAACAGTCTCTCTGACCGGAATGCCCCTCTTAGCTGTGCTGGAGGTATGTGTCTATGGTCCCTGGTGACTTCTGGGATCGGAGGGGATTCTCTACCTGCCAGAACAGCGTCTCTATGACCTGAACGCCACTCTCCATGTTTTGCAGGTGTGCCTCCACGATGTGGCAGGAATCCTGGGATCGTAGGTGACTCTCTAGCTCGCCGAAGGAGGTCTCTATTACAGGAATGCCATTCTAGCCCTGCTGGAGGTATCTGTGTCTGATCCGGGAGGACTTCCTGGCTTGGAGGGGCCTCGCTAACCACCGGAAGACTGTCTCTATGACAGGAATGCCACTCTAGCTGCCTGGGAGGTCACGCCTCTATGATGCGGGAGGAAAGCTGTCTTCGGAGGGGAGTCTCTACCTCCCCAAACACGGCCTGTATGACCGGAACGCCCGCCTAGCCGTCCTGGCGGTATGTCTCCGGGACATGGGAGGCCTTCCAGGACTGGAGGGGACGCTATAGCTGCTGGAACGCCGTCTCGATGGCCGGAATGCCACTCTGGCCATCCTGGATGTATATCTCCATGATGCGGGAGGACTTCTGGGATCGGAGGCGACTAACTAACCGTGGGAAAATGGCCTCTATGAGGGGAATGCCCCTCTAGCCCTCCCAGAGGTATGCCTCCAGGATCCGGGAGGACATCTGGGATCAAATGTGACTCTCTAGCAGTGTGAAAGCTGCCCCTGCGGTCCAGAATGCCACTCTAGCCGTCCTGGATGTATGTCTCCATGATGGAGGTAGATTTCTGGGATCGGACGTGACCGTCTAGTTGCCGGACAACCCGCTCTACGACCAGAATGCCACTCAAGCCATTCAGCAGGTATGTCTCCATGATGCAGGAGGATTTCTGGGGTCGGAGACGCCTCTCTAGCCATGGCAATACCCTCCCTGTGTGCCGGAATGCCACTCTGGCCCTCCTGGATGGATGTCTTTGTGATGCGGGAGGACTTCCGTGTTTGGAACGCAGTCTCTCGGTGCTTTGACACCATCTCTACCGCTGGAATGCCACTCTGGCTGTCTGGGAGGTATGTGCGTATGATCTGCTTGGACTTCTGGGATGGGAGGGGACTCTCTGGCTGTGGGAAGGCCGTCTACAATGATAGGAAGGCCTGTCTGGCCATGCCAGACGTATGTTTCTCTGATCTGGGAGGATTTCCGGGATCGCAGTGGAGTCTCAATCTGCCGGAACAGCATCTCTCTGATCGGAATGCCAGTCTAGCCATGCCGGAGGTATATCTCCGTGATCGGCAGGCCGTCTGAGACCAGAGGGGAGTCTCCAGGCGCCGGAACACCATCTCTGTGACGGGAATGCCACTCTAGCCCTGTGGGAGGGTATGTCTCTACAGTCCCAGAGGACTTGCGGGAGCGGAAGGGACTCTGTAGGTGCCAGAACGCCATTTCCACGAGCGGAATGCCACTCTAGCCGTCCCGGATGCAACTTCTCTGTGAAGTTGCGGGAGACACTCCAGCCTTCCACCCCTTTTCAGGCTCCGCTTATTGCTGTCCTTAGTTGCCCTCCAGTCTCTCACTAATTTTCAGCCTCCACGTTTCTCTAGCCTCTCCTTACCCTCTGGCCTCCCACACTTTCTGGCCTACAACACGTGCTCAACCTCCACTTCTTTCTGGCCTCTACCTCCCCTCCAGCCTCCCACCCCTTTTCGGCCTCCACTTTTTTCTGGCCTCTACCTCCCCTCCAGCCTCCCACACCTTTGTGGTCCCCCACCCCTTTTCGGCCTCCACTTTTTGTTCTGGCCTCTACCTCCCCTCCAGCCTCCCACACCTTTGTGGCCTCCCACCCCATTTCGGCCTCCACTTTTTTCCTGGCCTCTACCTCCCCTCCAGCCTCCCACCCCTTTGCGGCCTCCCACCCCTTTTCGGCCTCTATTGCCTCTGTAGTCACCGCAACAACAGTCTCTTTGTCCAGGACGCCCCTCTAGCCATCCCAGAGTTATGTCTCCATGATCAAGGAGGACATCTGGGATAGGATGGGACTCTCTCACTGATGGAGCACCGTTTCTGTGATTGGGGTGCCACTCTAGCCATTGTCCAGGTACATCTCCGTGATCCGGGAGAACTTTGGGAATGGAGGGCACTCTCTAACCGCGGGAGTACCATGTCTACGACCGGAACGCCACTCTAGCTGTCCCAGAAGTATGTCTCAACGATCCGGGAGGAGCTCTGGGATCAGAGGGGACTCTCTAGCCAAGGGAAAACAGTCTCTCTGACCGGAATGCCCCTCTTAGCTGTGCTGGAGGTATGTGTCTATGGTCCCTGGTGACTTCTGGGATCGGAGGGGATTCTCTACCTGCCAGAACAGCGTCTCTATGACCTGAACGCCACTCTCCATGTTTTGCAGGTGTGCCTCCACGATGTGGCAGGAATCCTGGGATCGTAGGTGACTCTCTAGCTCGCCGAAGGAGGTCTCTATTACAGGAATGCCATTCTAGCCCTGCTGGAGGTATCTGTGTCTGATCCGGGAGGACTTCCTGGCTTGGAGGGGCCTCGCTAACCACCGGAAGACTGTCTCTATGGCAGGAATGCCACTCTAGCTGCCTGGGAGGTCACGCCTCTATGATGCGGGAGGAAAGCTGTCTTCGGAGGGGAGTCTCTACCTCCCCAAACACGGCCTGTATGACCGGAACGCCCGCCTAGCCGTCCTGGCGGTATGTCTCCGGGACATGGGAGGCCTTCCAGGACTGGAGGGGACGCTATAGCTGCTGGAACGCCGTCTCGATGGCCGGAATGCCACTCTGGCCATCCTGGATGTATATCTCCATGATGCGGGAGGACTTCTGGGATCGGAGGCGACTAACTAACCGTGGGAAAATGGCCTCTATGAGGGGAATGCCCCTCTAGCCCTCCCAGAGGTATGCCTCCAGGATCCGGGAGGACATCTGGGATCAAATGTGACTCTCTAGCAGTGTGAAAGCTGCCCCTGCGGTCCAGAATGCCACTCTAGCCGTCCTGGATGTATGTCTCCATGATGGAGGTAGATTTCTGGGATCGGACGTGACCGTCTAGTTGCCGGACAACCCGCTCTACGACCAGAATGCCACTCAAGCCATTCAGCAGGTATGTCTCCATGATGCAGGAGGATTTCTGGGGTCGGAGACGCCTCTCTAGCCATGGCAATACCCTCCCTGTGTGCCGGAATGCCACTCTGGCCCTCCTGGATGGATGTCTTTGTGATGCGGGAGGACTTCCGTGTTTGGAACGCAGTCTCTCGGTGCTTTGACACCATCTCTACCGCTGGAATGCCACTCTGGCTGTCTGGGAGGTATGTGCGTATGATCTGCTTGGACTTCTGGGATGGGAGGGGACTCTCTGGCTGTGGGAAGGCCGTCTACAATGATAGGAAGGCCTGTCTGGCCATGCCAGACGTATGTTTCTCTGATCTGGGAGGATTTCCGGGATCGCAGTGGAGTCTCAATCTGCCGGAACAGCATCTCTCTGATCGGAATGCCAGTCTAGCCATGCCGGAGGTATATCTCCGTGATCGGCAGGCCGTCTGAGACCAGAGGGGAGTCTCCAGGCGCCGGAACACCATCTCTGTGACGGGAATGCCACTCTAGCCCTGTGGGAGGGTATGTCTCTACAGTCCCAGAGGACTTGCGGGAGCGGAAGGGACTCTGTAGGTGCCAGAACGCCATTTCCACGAGCGGAATGCCACTCTAGCCGTCCCGGATGCAACTTCTCTGTGAAGTTGCGGGAGACACTGCAGCCTTCCACCCCTTTTCAGGCTCCGCTTATTGCTGTCCTTAGTTGGCCTCCAGTCTCTCACTAATTTTCAGCCTCCACGTTTCTCTAGCCTCTCCTTACCCTCTGGCCTCCCACACTTTCTGGCCTACAACACGTGCTCAACCTCCACTTCTTTCTGGCCTCTACCTCCCCTCCAGCCTCCCACCCCTTTTCAGCCTCCACTTTTTTCTGGCCTCTACCTCCCCTCCAGCCTCCCACACCTTTGTGGTCCCCTACCCCTTTTCGGCCTCCAATTTTTGTTCTGGCCTCTACCTCCCCTCCAGCCTCCCACACCTTTGTGGCCTCCCACACCTTTTCGGCCTCCACTTTTTTCCTGGCCTCTACCTCCCCTCCAGCCTCCCACCCCTTTGCGGCCTCCCACCCCATTTCGGCCTCCACTTTTTTCTGGCCTCTACCTCCCCTCCAGCCTCCCACCCCTTTGCGGCCTCCCACCCCTTTTCGGCCTCTATTGCCTCTGTAGTCACCGCAACAACAGTCTCTTTGTCCAGGACGCCCCTCTAGCCATCCCAGAGTTATGTCTCCATGATCAAGGAGGACATCTGGGATAGGATGGGACTCTCTCACTGATGGAGCACCGTTTCTGTGATTGGGATGCCACTCTAGCCATTGTCGAGGTACATCTCCGTGATCCGGGAGAACTTTGGGAATGGAGGGCACTCTCTAACCGCGGGAGTACCATGTCTACGACCGGAACGCCACTCTAGCTGTCCCAGAAGTATGTCTCAACGATCCGGGAGGAGCTCTGGGATCAGAGGGGACTCTCTAGCCAAGGGAAAACAGTCTCTCTGACCGGAATGCCCCTCTTAGCTGTGCTGGAAGTATGTGTCTATGGTCCCTGGTGACTTCTGGGATCGGAGGGGATTCTCTACCTGCCAGAACAGCGTCTCTATGACCTGAACGCCACTCTCCATGTTTTGCAGGTGTGCCTCCACGATGTGGCAGGAATCCTGGGATCGTAGGTGACTCTCTAGCTCGCCGAAGGAGGTCTCTATTACAGGAATGCCATTCTAGCCCTGTTGGAGGTATCTGTGTCTGATCCGGGAGGACTTCCTGGCTTGGAGGGGCCTCGCTAACCACCGGAAGACTGTCTCTATGACAGGAATGCCACTCTAGCTGCCTGGGAGGTCACGCCTCTATGATGCGGGAGGAAAGCTGTCTTCGGAGGGGAGTCTCTACCTCCCCAAACACGGCCTGTATGACCGGAACGCCCGCCTAGCCGTCCTGGCGGTATGTCTCCGGGACATGGGAGGCCTTCCAGGACTGGAGGGGACGCTATAGCTGCTGGAACGCCGTCTCGATGGCCAGAATGCCACTCTGGCCATCCTGGATGTATATCTCCATGATGCGGGAGGACTTCTGGGATCGGAGGCGACTAACTAACCGTGGGAAAATGGCCTCTATGAGGGGAATGCCCCTCTAGCCCTCCCAGAGGTATGCCTCCAGGATCCGGGAGGACATCTGGGATCAAATGTGACTCTCTAGCAGTGTGAAAGCTGCCCCTGCGGTCCAGAATGCCACTCTAGCCGTCCTGGATGTATGTCTCCATGATGGAGGTAGATTTCTGGGATCGGACGTGACCGTCTAGTTGCCGGACAACCCGCTCTACGACCAGAATGCCACTCAAGCCATTCAGCAGGTATGTCTCCATGATGCAGGAGGATTTCTGGGGTCGGAGACGCCTCTCTAGCCATGGCAATACCCTCCCTGTGTGCCGGAATGCCACTCTGGCCCTCCTGGATGGATGTCTTTGTGATGCGGGAGGACTTCCGTGTTTGGAACGCAGTCTCTCGGTGCTTTGACACCATCTCTACCGCTGGAATGCCACTCTGGCTGTCTGGGAGGTATGTGCGTATGATCTGCTTGGACTTCTGGGATGGGAGGGGACTCTCTGGCTGTGGGAAGGCCGTCTACAATGATAGGAAGGCCTGTCTGGCCATGCCAGACGTATGTTTCTCTGATCTGGGAGGATTTCCGGGATCGCAGTGGAGTCTCAATCTGCCGGAACAGCATCTCTCTGATCGGAATGCCAGTCTAGCCATGCCGGAGGTATATCTCCGTGATCGGCAGGCCGTCTGAGACCAGAGGGGAGTCTCCAGGCGCCGGAACACCATCTCTGTGACGGGAATGCCACTCTAGCCCTGTGGGAGGGTATGTCTCTACAGTCCCAGAGGACTTGCGGGAGCGGAAGGGACTCTGTAGGTGCCAGAACGCCATTTCCACGAGCGGAATGCCACTCTAGCCGTCCCGGATGCAACTTCTCTGTGAAGTTGCGGGAGACACTGCAGCCTTCCACCCCTTTTCAGGCTCCGCTTATTGCTGTCCTTAGTTGGCCTGCAGTCTCTCACTAATTTTCAGCCTCCACGTTTCTCTAGCCTCTCCTTACCCTCTGGCCTCCCACACTTTCTGGCCTACAACACGTGCTCAACCTCCACTTCTTTCTGGCCTCTACCTCCCCTCCAGCCTCCCACCCCTTTTCAGCCTCCACTTTTTTCTGGCCTCTACCTCCCCTCCAGCCTCCCACACCTTTGTGGTCCCCTACCCCTTTTCGGCCTCCAATTTTTGTTCTGGCCTCTACCTCCCCTCCAGCCTCCCACACCTTTGTGGCCTCCCACACCTTTTCGGCCTCCACTTTTTTCCTGGCCTCTACCTCCCCTCCAGCCTCCCACCCCTTTGCGGCCTCCCACCCCATTTCGGCCTCCACTTTTTTCTGGCCTCTACCTCCCCTCCAGCCTCCCACCCCTTTGCGGCCTCCCACCCCTTTTCGGCCTCTATTGCCTCTGTAGTCACCGCAACAACAGTCTCTTTGTCCAGGACGCCCCTCTAGCCATCCCAGAGTTATGTCTCCATGATCAAGGAGGACATCTGGGATAGGATGGGACTCTCTCACTGATGGAGCACCGTTTCTGTGATTGGGATGCCACTCTAGCCATTGTCGAGGTACATCTCCGTGATCCGGGAGAACTTTGGGAATGGAGGGCACTCTCTAACTGCGGGAGTACCATGTCTACGACCGGAACGCCACTCTAGCTGTCCCAGAAGTATGTCTCAACGATCCGGGAGGAGCTCTGGGATCAGAGGGGACTCTCTAGCCAAGGGAAAACAGTCTCTCTGACCGGAATGCCCCTCTTAGCTGTGCTGGAAGTATGTGTCTATGGTCCCTGGTGACTTCTGGGATCGGAGGGGATTCTCTACCTGCCAGAACAGCGTCTCTATGACCTGAACGCCACTCTCCATGTTTTGCAGGTGTGCCTCCACGATGTGGCAGGAATCCTGGGATCGTAGGTGACTCTCTAGCTCGCCGAAGGAGGTCTCTATTACAGGAATGCCATTCTAGCCCTGTTGGAGGTATCTGTGTCTGATCCGGGAGGACTTCCTGGCTTGGAGGGGCCTCGCTAACCACCGGAAGACTGTCTCTATGACAGGAATGCCACTCTAGCTGCCTGGGAGGTCACGCCTCTATGATGCGGGAGGAAAGCTGTCTTCGGAGGGGAGTCTCTACCTCCCCAAACACGGCCTGTATGACCGGAACGCCCGCCTAGCCGTCCTGGCGGTATGTCTCCGGGACATGGGAGGCCTTCCAGGACTGGAGGGGACGCTATAGCTGCTGGAACGCCGTCTCGATGGCCAGAATGCCACTCTGGCCATCCTGGATGTATATCTCCATGATGCGGGAGGACTTCTGGGATCGGAGGCGACTAACTAACCGTGGGAAAATGGCCTCTATGAGGGGAATGCCCCTCTAGCCCTCCCAGAGGTATGCCTCCAGGATCCGGGAGGACATCTGGGATCAAATGTGACTCTCTAGCAGTGTGAAAGCTGCCCCTGCGGTCCAGAATGCCACTCTAGCCGTCCTGGATGTATGTCTCCATGATGGAGGTAGATTTCTGGGATCGGACGTGACCGTCTAGTTGCCGGACAACCCGCTCTACGACCAGAATGCCACTCAAGCCATTCAGCAGGTATGTCTCCATGATGCAGGAGGATTTCTGGGGTCGGAGACGCCTCTCTAGCCATGGCAATACCCTCCCTGTGTGCCGGAATGCCACTCTGGCCCTCCTGGATGGATGTCTTTGTGATGCGGGAGGACTTCCGTGTTTGGAACGCAGTCTCTCGGTGCTTTGACACCATCTCTACCGCTGGAATGCCACTCTGGCTGTCTGGGAGGTATGTGCGTATGATCTGCTTGGACTTCTGGGATGGGAGGGGACTCTCTGGCTGTGGGAAGGCCGTCTACAATGATAGGAAGGCCTGTCTGGCCATGCCAGACGTATGTTTCTCTGATCTGGGAGGATTTCCGGGAACGCAGTGGAGTCTCAATCTGCCGGAACAGCATCTCTCTGATCGGAATGCCAGTCTAGCCATGCCGGAGGTATATCTCCGTGATCGGCAGGCCGTCTGAGACCAGAGGGGAGTCTCCAGGCGCCGGAACACCATCTCTGTGACGGGAATGCCACTCTAGCCCTGTGGGAGGGTATGTCTCTACAGTCCCAGAGGACTTGCGGGAGCGGAAGGGACTCTGTAGGTGCCAGAACGCCATTTCCACGAGCGGAATGCCACTCTAGCCGTCCCGGATGCAACTTCTCTGTGAAGTTGCGGGAGACACTGCAGCCTTCCACCCCTTTTCAGGCTCCGCTTATTGCTGTCCTTAGTTGGCCTGCAGTGTCTCACTAATTTTCAGCCTCCACGTTTCTCTAGCCTCTCCTTACCCTCTGGCCTCCCACACTTTCTGGCCTACAACACGTGCTCAACCTCCACTTCTCTCTGGCCTCTACCTCCCCTCCAGCCTCCCACCCCTTTTCAGCCTCCACTTTTTTCTGGCCTCTACCTCCCCTCCAGCCTCCCACACCTTTGTGGTCCCCTACCCCTTTTCGGCCTCCAATTTTTGTTCTGGCCTCTACCTCCCCTCCAGCCTCCCACACCTTTGTGGCCTCCCACACCTTTTCGGCCTCCACTTTTTTCCTGGCCTCTACCTCCCCTCCAGCCTCCCACCCCTTTGCGGCCTCCCACCCCATTTCGGCCTCCACTTTTTTCTGGCCTCTACCTCCCCTCCAGCCTCCCACCCCTTTGCGGCCTCCCACCCCTTTTCGGCCTCTATTGCCTCTGTAGTCACCGCAACAACAGTCTCTTTGTCCAGGACGCCCCTCTAGCCATCCCAGAGTTATGTCTCCATGATCAAGGAGGACATCTGGGATAGGATGGGACTCTCTCACTGATGGAGCACCGTTTCTGTGATTGGGATGCCACTCTAGCCATTGTCGAGGTACATCTCCGTGATCCGGGAGAACTTTGGGAATGGAGGGCACTCTCTAACCGCGGGAGTACCATGTCTACGACCGGAACGCCACTCTAGCTGTCCCAGAAGTATGTCTCAACGATCCGGGAGGAGCTCTGGGATCAGAGGGGACTCTCTAGGCAAGGGAAAACAGTCTCTCTGACCGGAATGCCCCTCTTAGCTGTGCTGGAAGTATGTGTCTATGGTCCCTGGTGACTTCTGGGATCGGAGGGGATTCTCTACCTGCCAGAACAGCGTCTCTATGACCTGAACGCCACTCTCCATGTTTTGCAGGTGTGCCTCCACGATGTGGCAGGAATCCTGGGATCGTAGGTGACTCTCTAGCTCGCCGAAGGAGGTCTCTATTACAGGAATGCCATTCTAGCCCTGCTGGAGGTATCTGTGTCTGATCCGGGAGGACTTCCTGGCTTGGAGGGGCCTCGCTAACCACCGGAAGACTGTCTCTATGGCAGGAATGCCACTCTAGCTGCCTGGGAGGTCACGCCTCTATGATGCGGGAGGAAAGCTGTCTTCGGAGGGGAGTCTCTACCTCCCCAAACACGGCCTGTATGACCGGAACGCCCGCCTAGCCGTCCTGGCGGTATGTCTCCGGGACATGGGAGGCCTTCCAGGACTGGAGGGGACGCTATAGCTGCTGGAACGCCGTCTCGATGGCCGGAATGCCACTCTGGCCATCCTGGATGTATATCTCCATGATGCGGGAGGACTTCTGGGATCGGAGGCGACTAACTAACCGTGGGAAAATGGCCTCTATGAGGGGAATGCCCCTCTAGCCCTCCCAGAGGTATGCCTCCAGGATCCGGGAGGACATCTGGGATCAAATGTGACTCTCTAGCAGTGTGAAAGCTGCCCCTGCGGTCCAGAATGCCACTCTAGCCGTCCTGGATGTATGTCTCCATGATGGAGGTAGATTTCTGGGATCGGACGTGACCGTCTAGTTGCCGGACAACCCGCTCTACGACCAGAATGCCACTCAAGCCATTCAGCAGGTATGTCTCCATGATGCAGGAGGATTTCTGGGGTCGGAGACGCCTCTCTAGCCATGGCAATACCCTCCCTGTGTGCCGGAATGCCACTCTGGCCCTCCTGGATGGATGTCTTTGTGATGCGGGAGGACTTCCGTGTTTGGAACGCAGTCTCTCGGTGCTTTGACACCATCTCTACCGCTGGAATGCCACTCTGGCTGTCTGGGAGGTATGTGCGTATGATCTGCTTGGACTTCTGGGATGGGAGGGGACTCTCTGGCTGTGGGAAGGCCGTCTACAATGATAGGAAGGCCTGTCTGGCCATGCCAGACGTATGTTTCTCTGATCTGGGAGGATTTCCGGGATCGCAGTGGAGTCTCAATCTGCCGGAACAGCATCTCTCTGATCGGAATGCCAGTCTAGCCATGCCGGAGGTATATCTCCGTGATCGGCAGGCCGTCTGAGACCAGAGGGGAGTCTCCAGGCGCCGGAACACCATCTCTGTGACGGGAATGCCACTCTAGCCCTGTGGGAGGGTATGTCTCTACAGTCCCAGAGGACTTGCGGGAGCGGAAGGGACTCTGTAGGTGCCAGAACGCCATTTCCACGAGCGGAATGCCACTCTAGCCGTCCCGGATGCAACTTCTCTGTGAAGTTGCGGGAGACACTGCAGCCTTCCACCCCTTTTCAGGCTCCGCTTATTGCTGTCCTTAGTTGCCCTCCAGTCTCTCACTAATTTTCAGCCTCCACGTTTCTCTAGCCTCTCCTTACCCTCTGGCCTCCCACACTTTCTGGCCTACAACACGTGCTCAACCTCCACTTCTTTCTGGCCTCTACCTCCCCTCCAGCCTCCCACCCCTTTTCAGCCTCCACTTTTTTCTGGCCTCTACCTCCCCTCCAGCCTCCCACACCTTTGTGGTCCCCTACCCCTTTTCGGCCTCCAATTTTTGTTCTGGCCTCTACCTCCCCTCCAGCCTCCCACACCTTTGTGGCCTCCCACACCTTTTCGGCCTCCACTTTTTTCCTGGCCTCTACCTCCCCTCCAGCCTCCCACCCCTTTGCGGCCTCCCACCCCTTTTTGGCCTCTATTGCCTCTGTAGTCACCGCAACAACAGTCTCTTTGTCCAGGACGCCCCTCTAGCCATCCCAGAGTTATGTCTCCATGATCAAGGAGGACATCTGGGATAGGATGGGACTCTCTCACTGATGGAGCACCGTTTCTGTGATTGGGGTGCCACTCTAGCCATTGTCCAGGTACATCTCCGTGATCCGGGAGAACTTTGGGAATGGAGGGCACTCTCTAACCGCGGGAGTACCATGTCTACGACCGGAACGCCACTCTAGCTGTCCCAGAAGTATGTCTCAACGATCCGGGAGGAGCTCTGGGATCAGAGGGGACTCTCTAGCCAAGGGAAAACAGTCTCTCTGACCGGAATGCCCCTCTTAGCTGTGCTGGAGGTATGTGTCTATGGTCCCTGGTGACTTCTGGGATCGGAGGGGATTCTCTACCTGCCAGAACAGCGTCTCTATGACCTGAACGCCACTCTCCATGTTTTGCAGGTGTGCCTCCACGATGTGGCAGGAATCCTGGGATCGTAGGTGACTCTCTAGCTCGCCGAAGGAGGTCTCTATTACAGGAATGCCATTCTAGCCCTGCTGGAGGTATCTGTGTCTGATCCGGGAGGACTTCCTGGCTTGGAGGGGCCTCGCTAACCACCGGAAGACTGTCTCTATGGCAGGAATGCCACTCTAGCTGCCTGGGAGGTCACGCCTCTATGATGCGGGAGGAAAGCTGTCTTCGGAGGGGAGTCTCTACCTCCCCAAACACGGCCTGTATGACCGGAACGCCCGCCTAGCCGTCCTGGCGGTATGTCTCCGGGACATGGGAGGCCTTCCAGGACTGGAGGGGACGCTATAGCTGCTGGAACGCCGTCTCGATGGCCGGAATGCCACTCTGGCCATCCTGGATGTATATCTCCATGATGCGGGAGGACTTCTGGGATCGGAGGCGACTAACTAACCGTGGGAAAATGGCCTCTATGAGGGGAATGCCCCTCTAGCCCTCCCAGAGGTATGCCTCCAGGATCCGGGAGGACATCTGGGATCAAATGTGACTCTCTAGCAGTGTGAAAGCTGCCCCTGCGGTCCAGAATGCCACTCTAGCCGTCCTGGATGTATGTCTCCATGATGGAGGTAGATTTCTGGGATCGGACGTGACCGTCTAGTTGCCGGACAACCCGCTCTACGACCAGAATGCCACTCAAGCCATTCAGCAGGTATGTCTCCATGATGCAGGAGGATTTCTGGGGTCGGAGACGCCTCTCTAGCCATGGCAATACCCTCCCTGTGTGCCGGAATGCCACTCTGGCCCTCCTGGATGGATGTCTTTGTGATGCGGGAGGACTTCCGTGTTTGGAACGCAGTCTCTCGGTGCTTTGACACCATCTCTACCGCTGGAATGCCACTCTGGCTGTCTGGGAGGTATGTGCGTATGATCTGCTTGGACTTCTGGGATGGGAGGGGACTCTCTGGCTGTGGGAAGGCCGTCTACAATGATAGGAAGGCCTGTCTGGCCATGCCAGACGTATGTTTCTCTGATCTGGGAGGATTTCCGGGATCGCAGTGGAGTCTCAATCTGCCGGAACAGCATCTCTCTGATCGGAATGCCAGTCTAGCCATGCCGGAGGTATATCTCCGTGATCGGCAGGCCGTCTGAGACCAGAGGGGAGTCTCCAGGCGCCGGAACACCATCTCTGTGACGGGAATGCCACTCTAGCCCTGTGGGAGGGTATGTCTCTACAGTCCCAGAGGACTTGCGGGAGCGGAAGGGACTCTGTAGGTGCCAGAACGCCATTTCCACGAGCGGAATGCCACTCTAGCCGTCCCGGATGCAACTTCTCTGTGAAGTTGCGGGAGACACTGCAGCCTTCCACCCCTTTTCAGGCTCCGCTTATTGCTGTCCTTAGTTGCCCTCCAGTCTCTCACTAATTTTCAGCCTCCACGTTTCTCTAGCCTCTCCTTACCCTCTGGCCTCCCACACTTTCTGGCCTACAACACGTGCTCAACCTCCACTTCTTTCTGGCCTCTACCTCCCCTCCAGCCTCCCACCCCTTTTCAGCCTCCACTTTTTTCTGGCCTCTACCTCCCCTCCAGCCTCCCACACCTTTGTGGTCCCCTACCCCTTTTCGGCCTCCAATTTTTGTTCTGGCCTCTACCTCCCCTCCAGCCTCCCACACCTTTGTGGCCTCCCACACCTTTTCGGCCTCCACTTTTTTCCTGGCCTCTACCTCCCCTCCAGCCTCCCACCCCTTTGCGGCCTCCCACCCCTTTTTGGCCTCTATTGCCTCTGTAGTCACCGCAACAACAGTCTCTTTGTCCAGGACGCCCCTCTAGCCATCCCAGAGTTATGTCTCCATGATCAAGGAGGACATCTGGGATAGGATGGGACTCTCTCACTGATGGAGCACCGTTTCTGTGATTGGGGTGCCACTCTAGCCATTGTCCAGGTACATCTCCGTGATCCGGGAGAACTTTGGGAATGGAGGGCACTCTCTAACCGCGGGAGTACCATGTCTACGACCGGAACGCCACTCTAGCTGTCCCAGAAGTATGTCTCAACGATCCGGGAGGAGCTCTGGGATCAGAGGGGACTCTCTAGCCAAGGGAAAACAGTCTCTCTGACCGGAATGCCCCTCTTAGCTGTGCTGGAGGTATGTGTCTATGGTCCCTGGTGACTTCTGGGATCGGAGGGGATTCTCTACCTGCCAGAACAGCGTCTCTATGACCTGAACGCCACTCTCCATGTTTTGCAGGTGTGCCTCCACGATGTGGCAGGAATCCTGGGATCGTAGGTGACTCTCTAGCTCGCCGAAGGAGGTCTCTATTACAGGAATGCCATTCTAGCCCTGCTGGAGGTATCTGTGTCTGATCCGGGAGGACTTCCTGGCTTGGAGGGGCCTCGCTAACCACCGGAAGACTGTCTCTATGGCAGGAATGCCACTCTAGCTGCCTGGGAGGTCACGCCTCTATGATGCGGGAGGAAAGCTGTCTTCGGAGGGGAGTCTCTACCTCCCCAAACACGGCCTGTATGACCGGAACGCCCGCCTAGCCGTCCTGGCGGTATGTCTCCGGGACATGGGAGGCCTTCCAGGACTGGAGGGGACGCTATAGCTGCTGGAACGCCGTCTCGATGGCCGGAATGCCACTCTGGCCATCCTGGATGTATATCTCCATGATGCGGGAGGACTTCTGGGATCGGAGGCGACTAACTAACCGTGGGAAAATGGCCTCTATGAGGGGAATGCCCCTCTAGCCCTCCCAGAGGTATGCCTCCAGGATCCGGGAGGACATCTGGGATCAAATGTGACTCTCTAGCAGTGTGAAAGCTGCCCCTGCGGTCCAGAATGCCACTCTAGCCGTCCTGGATGTATGTCTCCATGATGGAGGTAGATTTCTGGGATCGGACGTGACCGTCTAGTTGCCGGACAACCCGCTCTACGACCAGAATGCCACTCAAGCCATTCAGCAGGTATGTCTCCATGATGCAGGAGGATTTCTGGGGTCGGAGACGCCTCTCTAGCCATGGCAATACCCTCCCTGTGTGCCGGAATGCCACTCTGGCCCTCCTGGATGGATGTCTTTGTGATGCGGGAGGACTTCCGTGTTTGGAACGCAGTCTCTCGGTGCTTTGACACCATCTCTACCGCTGGAATGCCACTCTGGCTGTCTGGGAGGTATGTGCGTATGATCTGCTTGGACTTCTGGGATGGGAGGGGACTCTCTGGCTGTGGGAAGGCCGTCTACAATGATAGGAAGGCCTGTCTGGCCATGCCAGACGTATGTTTCTCTGATCTGGGAGGATTTCCGGGATCGCAGTGGAGTCTCAATCTGCCGGAACAGCATCTCTCTGATCGGAATGCCAGTCTAGCCATGCCGGAGGTATATCTCCGTGATCGGCAGGCCGTCTGAGACCAGAGGGGAGTCTCCAGGCGCCGGAACACCATCTCTGTGACGGGAATGCCACTCTAGCCCTGTGGGAGGGTATGTCTCTACAGTCCCAGAGGACTTGCGGGAGCGGAAGGGACTCTGTAGGTGCCAGAACGCCATTTCCACGAGCGGAATGCCACTCTAGCCGTCCCGGATGCAACTTCTCTGTGAAGTTGCGGGAGACACTGCAGCCTTCCACCCCTTTTCAGGCTCCGCTTATTGCTGTCCTTAGTTGCCCTCCAGTCTCTCACTAATTTTCAGCCTCCACGTTTCTCTAGCCTCTCCTTACCCTCTGGCCTCCCACACTTTCTGGCCTACAACACGTGCTCAACCTCCACTTCTTTCTGGCCTCTACCTGCCCTCCAGCCTCCCACCCCTTTTCGGCCTCCACTTTTTGTTCTGGCCTCTACCTCCCCTCCAGCCTCCCACACCTTTGTGGCCTCCCACACCTTTTCGGCCTCCACTTTTTTCCTGGCCTCTACCTCCCCTCCAGCCTCCCACCCCTTTGCGGCCTCCCACCCCTTTTCGGCCTCTATTGCCTCTGTAGTCACCGCAACAACAGTCTCTTTGTCCAGGACGCCCCTCTAGCCATCCCAGAGTTATGTCTCCATGATCAAGGAGGACATCTGGGATAGGATGGGACTCTCTCACTGATGGAGCACCGTTTCTGTGATTGGGGTGCCACTCTAGCCATTGTCCAGGTACATCTCCGTGATCCGGGAGAACTTTGGGAATGGAGGGCACTCTCTAACCGCGGGAGTACCATGTCTACGACCGGAACGCCACTCTAGCTGTCCCAGAAGTATGTCTCAACGATCCGGGAGGAGCTCTGGGATCAGAGGGGACTCTCTAGGCAAGGGAAAACACTCTCTCTGACCGGAATGCCCCTCTTAGCTGTGCTGGAGGTATGTGTCTATGGTCCCTGGTGACTTCTGGGATCGGAGGGGATTCTCTACCTGCCAGAACAGCGTCTCTATGACCTGAACGCCACTCTCCATGTTTTGCAGGTGTGCCTCCACGATGTGGCAGGAATCCTGGGATCGTAGGTGACTCTCTAGCTCGCCGAAGGAGGTCTCTATTACAGGAATGCCATTCTAGCCCTGCTGGAGGTATCTGTGTCTGATCCGGGAGGACTTCCTGGCTTGGAGGGGCCTCGCTAACCACCGGAAGACTGTCTCTATGACAGGAATGCCACTCTAGCTGCCTGGGAGGTCACGCCTCTATGATGCGGGAGGAAAGCTGTCTTCGGAGGGGAGTCTCTACCTCCCCAAACACGGCCTGTATGACCGGAACGCCCGCCTAGCCGTCCTGGCGGTATGTCTCCGGGACATGGGAGGCCTTCCAGGACTGGAGGGGAGGCTATAGCTGCTGGAACGCCGTCTCGATGGCCGGAATGCCACTCTGGCCATCCTGGATGTATATCTCCATGATGCGGGAGGACTTCTGGGATCGGAGGCGACTAACTAACCGTGGGAAAATGGCCTCTATGAGGGGAATGCCCCTCTAGCCCTCCCAGAGGTATGCCTCCAGGATCCGGGAGGACATCTGGGATCAAATGTGACTCTCTAGCAGTGTGAAAGCTGCCCCTGCGGTCCAGAATGCCACTCTAGCCGTCCTGGATGTATGTCTCCATGATGGAGGTAGATTTCTGGGATCGGACGTGACCGTCTAGTTGCCGGACAACCCGCTCTACGACCAGAATGCCACTCAAGCCATTCAGCAGGTATGTCTCCATGATGCAGGAGGATTTCTGGGGTCGGAGACGCCTCTCTAGCCATGGCAATACCCTCCCTGTGTGCCGGAATGCCACTCTGGCCCTCCTGGATGGATGTCTTTGTGATGCGGGAGGACTTCCGTGTTTGGAACGCAGTCTCTCGGTGCTTTGACACCATCTCTACCGCTGGAATGCCACTCTGGCTGTCTGGGAGGTATGTGCGTATGATCTGCTTGGACTTCTGGGATGGGAGGGGACTCTCTGGCTGTGGGAAGGCCGTCTACAATGATAGGAAGGCCTGTCTGGCCATGCCAGACGTATGTTTCTCTGATCTGGGAGGATTTCCGGGATCGCAGTGGAGTCTCAATCTGCCGGAACAGCATCTCTCTGATCGGAATGCCAGTCTAGCCATGCCGGAGGTATATCTCCGTGATCGGCAGGCCGTCTGAGACCAGAGGGGAGTCTCCAGGCGCCGGAACACCATCTCTGTGACGGGAATGCCACTCTAGCCCTGTGGGAGGGTATGTCTCTACAGTCCCAGAGGACTTGCGGGAGCGGAAGGGACTCTGTAGGTGCCAGAACGCCATTTCCACGAGCGGAATGCCACTCTAGCCGTCCCGGATGCAACTTCTCTGTGAAGTTGCGGGAGACACTGCAGCCTTCCACCCCTTTTCAGGCTCCGCTTATTGCTGTCCTTAGTTGCCCTCCAGTCTCTCACTAATTTTCAGCCTCCACGTTTCTCTAGCCTCTCCTTACCCTCTGGCCTCCCACACTTTCTGGCCTACAACACGTGCTCAACCTCCACTTCTTTCTGGCCTCTACCTGCCCTCCAGCCTCCCACCCCTTTTCGGCCTCCACTTTTTGTTCTGGCCTCTACCTCCCCTCCAGCCTCCCACACCTTTGTGGCCTCCCACACCTTTTCGGCCTCCACTTTTTTCCTGGCCTCTACCTCCCCTCCAGCCTCCCACCCCTTTGCGGCCTCCCACCCCTTTTCGGCCTCTATTGCCTCTGTAGTCACCGCAACAACAGTCTCTTTGTCCAGGACGCCCCTCTAGCCATCCCAGAGTTATGTCTCCATGATCAAGGAGGACATCTGGGATAGGATGGGACTCTCTCACTGATGGAGCACCGTTTCTGTGATTGGGGTGCCACTCTAGCCATTGTCCAGGTACATCTCCGTGATCCGGGAGAACTTTGGGAATGGAGGGCACTCTCTAACCGCGGGAGTACCATGTCTACGACCGGAACGCCACTCTAGCTGTCCCAGAAGTATGTCTCAACGATCCGGGAGGAGCTCTGGGATCAGAGGGGACTCTCTAGGCAAGGGAAAACAGTCTCTCTGACCGGAATGCCCCTCTTAGCTGTGCTGGAGGTATGTGTCTATGGTCCCTGGTGACTTCTGGGATCGGAGGGGATTCTCTACCTGCCAGAACAGCGTCTCTATGACCTGAACGCCACTCTCCATGTTTTGCAGGTGTGCCTCCACGATGTGGCAGGAATCCTGGGATCGTAGGTGACTCTCTAGCTCGCCGAAGGAGGTCTCTATTACAGGAATGCCATTCTAGCCCTGCTGGAGGTATCTGTGTCTGATCCGGGAGGACTTCCTGGCTTGGAGGGGCCTCGCTAACCACCGGAAGACTGTCTCTATGGCAGGAATGCCACTCTAGCTGCCTGGGAGGTCACGCCTCTATGATGCGGGAGGAAAGCTGTCTTCGGAGGGGAGTCTCTACCTCCCCAAACACGGCCTGTATGACCGGAACGCCCGCCTAGCCGTCCTGGCGGTATGTCTCCGGGACATGGGAGGCCTTCCAGGACTGGAGGGGACGCTATAGCTGCTGGAACGCCGTCTCGATGGCCGGAATGCCACTCTGGCCATCCTGGATGTATATCTCCATGATGCGGGAGGACTTCTGGGATCGGAGGCGACTAACTAACCGTGGGAAAATGGCCTCTATGAGGGGAATGCCCCTCTAGCCCTCCCAGAGGTATGCCTCCAGGATCCGGGAGGACATCTGGGATCAAATGTGACTCTCTAGCAGTGTGAAAGCTGCCCCTGCGGTCCAGAATGCCACTCTAGCCGTCCTGGATGTATGTCTCCATGATGGAGGTAGATTTCTGGGATCGGACGTGACCGTCTAGTTGCCGGACAACCCGCTCTACGACCAGAATGCCACTCAAGCCATTCAGCAGGTATGTCTCCATGATGCAGGAGGATTTCTGGGGTCGGAGACGCCTCTCTAGCCATGGCAATACCCTCCCTGTGTGCCGGAATGCCACTCTGGCCCTCCTGGATGGATGTCTTTGTGATGCGGGAGGACTTCCGTGTTTGGAACGCAGTCTCTCGGTGCTTTGACACCATCTCTACCGCTGGAATGCCACTCTGGCTGTCTGGGAGGTATGTGCGTATGATCTGCTTGGACTTCTGGGATGGGAGGGGACTCTCTGGCTGTGGGAAGGCCGTCTACAATGATAGGAAGGCCTGTCTGGCCATGCCAGACGTATGTTTCTCTGATCTGGGAGGATTTCCGGGATCGCAGTGGAGTCTCAATCTGCCGGAACAGCATCTCTCTGATCGGAATGCCAGTCTAGCCATGCCGGAGGTATATCTCCGTGATCGGCAGGCCGTCTGAGACCAGAGGGGAGTCTCCAGGCGCCGGAACACCATCTCTGTGACGGGAATGCCACTCTAGCCCTGTGGGAGGGTATGTCTCTACAGTCCCAGAGGACTTGCGGGAGCGGAAGGGACTCTGTAGGTGCCAGAACGCCATTTCCACGAGCGGAATGCCACTCTAGCCGTCCCGGATGCAACTTCTCTGTGAAGTTGCGGGAGACACTGCAGCCTTCCACCCCTTTTCAGGCTCCGCTTATTGCTGTCCTTAGTTGGCCTGCAGTCTCTCACTAATTTTCAGCCTCCACGTTTCTCTAGCCTCTCCTTACCCTCTGGCCTCCCACACTTTCTGGCCTACAACACGTGCTCAACCTCCACTTCTTTCTGGCCTCTACCTCCCCTCCAGCCTCCCACCCCTTTTCGGCCTCCACTTTTTTCTGGCCTCTACCTCCCCTCCAGCCTCCCACACCTTTGTGGTCCCCCACCCCTTTTCGGCCTCCACTTTTTGTTCTGGCCTCTACCTCCCCTCCAGCCTCCCACACCTTTGTGGCCTCCCACACCTTTTCGGCCTCCACTTTTTTCCTGGCCTCTACCTCCCCTCCAGCCTCCCACCCCTTTGCGGCCTCCCACCCCTTTTCGGCCTCTATTGCCTCTGTAGTCACCGCAACAACAGTCTCTTTGTCCAGGACGCCCCTCTAGCCATCCCAGAGTTATGTCTCCATGATCAAGGAGGACATCTGGGATAGGATGGGACTCTCTCACTGATGGAGCACCGTTTCTGTGATTGGGGTGCCACTCTAGCCATTGTCCAGGTACATCTCCGTGATCCGGGAGAACTTTGGGAATGGAGGGCACTCTCTAACTGCGGGAGTACCATGTCTACGACCGGAACACCACTCTAGCTGTCCCAGAAGTATGTCTCAACGATCCGGGGGGAGCTCTGGGATCAGAGGGGACTCTCTAGCCAAGGGAAAACAGTCTCTCTGACTGGAATGCCCCTCTTAGCTGTGCTGGAGGTATGTGTCTATGGTCCCTGGTGACTTCTGGGATCGGAGGGGATTCTCTACCTGCCAGAACAGCGTCTCTATGACCTGAACGCCACTCTCCATGTTTTGCAGGTGTGCCTCCACGATGTGGCAGGAATCCTGGGATCGTAGGTGACTCTCTAGCTCGCCGAAGGAGGTCTCTATTACAGGAATGCCATTCTAGCCCTGCTGGAGGTATCTGTGTCTGATCCGGGAGGACTTCCTGGCTTGGAGGGGCCTCGCTAACCACCGGAAGACTGTCTCTATGACAGGAATGCCACTCTAGCTGCCTGGGAGGTCACGCCTCTATGATGCGGGAGGAAAGCTGTCTTCGGAGGGGAGTCTCTACCTCCCCAAACACGGCCTGTATGACCGGAACGCCCGCCTAGCCGTCCTGGCGGTATGTCTCCGGGACATGGGAGGCCTTCCAGGACTGGAGGGGACGCTATAGCTGCTGGAACGCCGTCTCGATGGCCGGAATGCCACT
>NW_028114077.1:0-64769 GCF_964289735.1 Phaethon aethereus | reverse complement strand
ATGAGGGACAACTCCTCTACTCCGAGGCTGGCCGAGCCCGGCAGACGTTGCCCAGGCAGTCTGTGGAGTCTCCGTCCTTGGAGATATTCAGAACCACACCAGGCAGTGTCCTGACATCAACCTGCTCTGCTTGACCCTGCGCTGAGCAGGAGGGCTGGCCCTGACTAGCTCCAGAGGCGCCTTCCAGCCCCATCGATTCTTGGATTCTGGGCCTCGGTGATCGGCCCCTCATTGATCCTGATGCTCAAGATGCCACTGGGCTTCCTACCTGTGGAGGAGATGATACGCTCCTTTGTCAGCCGTGTGGCCCGGCTCTTCTTGCTTCCACCAGAGCGCCTGCGCTGAGATCTTCCTGCTCGCACTCGTGGCCTACGACTGATCTGTGGCCATGTGCCAGCCCCGGGGATCCCCAGTGTCACGCGAGAAGGTCAGTGCCACTGTGGCGGCAGGCCGGAGGGCTGGGGCCACTCTCCCCTTCTTGGCACACCAGTGCCCGTTTGCCCAGCCTCCGCCCCAATGTCAGTCACTCCTGCTTCTGGGAGGTGCTGCCGGAGCTGGCCTGTGCTCAGAGCTGCTGGACTGGTGCGCTCCTTGTCTCCAACAGTGGCACCAATTCCCTGCTCTGCTACCTGGCCTTGTGGGGCTCCTGTGGGGTGATTCAGCTCTCCACCTGGCAGCTCATACCAGAAGAGAGACGCGAGGCACTTGCCACTTGGCTGTGGTTGTGCTGTTCCTTGGGCCATGGTCCCTGATCTTCACCCGCCCCACTACCAGCCTCTCCCGGGACAGGGGAATGTCCGTCTTCCCACAGTGCTGGTGCTGCCTCTGCTCAACGCACTGATCTGGAGCCCAAAAAAGCCGGAGGTGAAGGAAGCAGTAAGAAAGCTGGGAAGCAGAGAGGTATTTGCCAGGATGTACAAGGCTGGTGGAAGGACTGGGAGTGTGCCATCGGGGCAAGTTGCTTCCAGGAGCAGGGGCGGTGGGATGGAGAAGGAGGGGTTGCAGCGACAGTGGAGAAGGATCTACACACTGGATGGGAAACATGCATAGGATAAAAGGAAGGGCAGGGCAGTGCAGGGCAGGGAGGGGCAGGGCAGGGAAGGGCAGGGCAGGGAAGGGCAGGGAAGGGCAGCGCAGGGAAGGCAAGGCAAGGCAAGGCAAGGCGAGGCAAGGCAAGGCAAAGCGAGGCAAGGCAAAGCGAGGAAAAGTCAATCGAGGCAAGGCAACGCAGGGCAAGCGGAGACGTAGAGCTCTTTTGATGGATGTCGTTCATGAGTCGTTCTCCGTCTGCAGGGATTGCTTGGCTTTTCCTGGCACAATGCCCATGTGTAACACCTATACGTGGAATGACTCTGATGAAACAAGTAATTTGCAGGCAGTATGTGCGATTGCCTTGATCACAGCGTACATGGCTTCCGTGGCAAAGAGATGGCTGCTCTGCATGGGTAGGGTGGTGCAACCCAGCTTGGGCTTCCTTGGGACGTGATTGTCAGTGGTGGGGCTGTGTGGGCACCTCACGCTTACAGTCAGTGGGACCACTTGGTGAGCAATGTCCATCCCACTCTAAAGGACTGCTCCCAAGGCACGAGAGCTGTGAAGGTGCTTGCCAGCTGCTGTCCAGAGACAGGGCGCTCTGCTTGAAATGGCAGCCCCTCCAATTTGTGGGGGTGGCAACTGGGTAGTTATGGTATGAAAAGGCATGGAGAGGTCACAAAGAGGAGGCGCTATTCTGTTGGGGGATCGTTGCTAAAATCCATGGCTGATCAGTTATGCGGAACAGACAGCTGTTCCCTGTGGGACATGGTTGACAATCTTTCTACCACTCGCAGTGTGCTGCCTTCTCCTCCTCCACACAAAATGTACCCGGTGCCATGAGTGGTGGCTTGCGCCCAGTGGCCTTCTCTCAGGTAAGAAAGACAGGCTTACCGTGTGGGCACAAAGCCCTGGGAGGATGGAAGCAGAGCTGAATGTGCCGAGAAGTGCTGGATGGAGAGGGCGAGGTGAGGATTGGGATTGGCGTCACCACGCAGGGGAAAAGCAGCACTGCTCGGCGTGAATGTGTGCTCTGACAAAGACGCCGCCCTGTCGCTGGCTGTGCGCGGGCTGGCCAGAGAAGTTGCCCGGGGAGCCTTTGGCCCTGCTGGCGATGGCTGCGAGGGTTGTGTCCCCGTCCGCCTCCTTTGTCTCCTTCTGCCTGAGCACTGCAGTTCCAGTTCTGGGAACTGCCAGCAGGTTCCTACCTGCCTGTCTTAGGTGCACGGCCCCCCTTGGGCAGCCTGGCCTGGAGTTTTACAAGCGGCAGCAGTCTACGAGCGCGTGTGGGTGCCTGCGAGGATGTTCAGGGCCCTTGGCACCCAGAGGATTTTGAAAGGCCGAGCTGCGGCTTGGCTGCCCCAGTTGGAGGCTCAGAGCGCTGGAAAACCTGGTTCTGGCACCGGGGAGCCTGGCGCCCAGCAGAGGGGGCCGCTTGATTCCCTGAGTTTGGCCCGGCCAGTGCTTTAACCGCCAGGCAGTGTGAGTAGAAAGGCTCCCTGGGGCAGAGGTGTGGGATCCCAGACAGCCCTCAGAGCGTTTTGTTGCACCCTTTGGAACCTTGAGGTTTGGAGGCGGCTTTGAGCTGGCAGCGGGAGGAGAGCACACGAGCTGGCAAGCTTCAGCTCCCACTTGCCTGGGAGCTCCCTGGGCACTCTGTTGAGCGGAGAGCGTGACACAGTCCAGGTTTTCCCAGCGGCAGCCTTGGTGGGACTGGCGGAGGCTGGTGACGCAGGGGTGTCAGGCTGGGCAGGAGCAGGGTGGCGGGTCGGTGGGACTGGCAGCGCTGGAGGGGGAAGAGGAGAGTCCTGACCCTCTGGCAAAACCAGGAGCTCTCCTTCCTGGGGGGTGGAGGCCGCAGATGGCACGTGGCAGAGGATGGGAGATGTGTTGTGAGCAACGGGCGTGAAACGGGGAGCAAGACTCCACACATCTCTCTTGCAGACAACGCAAATCCTCCTGTGTACTGTTTCTGCATGCATGCCTAGAGAGACTCAGAGAGTGAGCTGTTCAGGAAACAGACCACACCTGCACTTAGAAACTCCGCCTCTTCCAGCTGTGCTGGACGAAATGCTGGCAGCCTGACTGGGGATAGACCAGATCCCCACAAGACCGAAGAAGAAGGTTAAGTCAGCGCAGGGAGAGCTGAAACGCTGCGGGAGCAACAGCTTGTAGTAGGAAGCCACAAAGGGAGGTGGGCGAGGCATAGCCCTCCTCTCCTCCTCGGCTGAGGGAGAGAGAGGTTGTAGCTGGAGGTGTCTTGTTGCCAGAGGTGTCTTGTTGCCAGAGGTGCACCCGGGAGAGATGGCAGGGAGGAGCACAGGGGCGTGTGAGGAGCAACCTGTCATGCAACCACCAGCACCACCAGCACCACTACCCCTGCGACAGAGACAGGGGCCCTCCTGAAGCAAGAGCCGCCTGCCAGGGAGAGCGCACGGGTGCGGCTGGGTGCAGCAGCAGCTCCCAGTGCCGCTGCCATCCCCAGCGCAGCTGGGGAGATGGACTCCTCACGCGGGCACTGGTTGGGCTCCTCATCACCTGCAGGACGTGCTGCAAGGCTGAGCAGGGCGTTTGTGTGCGGGGATGCAGCGAGGCAGGCCCTGACGGCTGCTGGCTCTGCGGGAGCCGGGGACATGTTCCTCAGCTGCAAGGGACAGCGTCTTGAAAGGAGCCCACCGGCTGTGTCTCAGCCTGCCCTTCCTGCGGGAATGCCGATGGCTCTCCTTTGTGCCTGCAAGATGTCCCCAGAGCGACACCTTTCTCTCTGGCAGCTGGGGAGAGCGTCCCGAGAGAGAAGGACCACGCAGAGGCCCAGGCTGGGATGCAGCAGAACTTTAATGAGTGGAAAGAGGGAAAGGAGGCCCTCTGCGTGGGGGCCATGGGGCAGGGAGCACCAGGGGTACCTAGGAGTCTTTGCCCCTTGGCCAGGGTGCAGTTTGCACCGGGCGTCTGCCGGCCTGGCTGCCCGCCCGCCCGCCCCTGAGAGGGAGAGCAGCAGCGGGTCCTTCCTCGGCTGGGGCTTAGCAGGGGCTCACAGCCCAGGGGAGCAGCAGACAACAGAGAGAGGAGAGAGAAAGAAGAGAGGGAGAAACAGGCAAGTTAGACAAGGGCCATGTCTTCAGAGAGCCCAGGCGCGCCTCTTCCTGCCTTCCTTTGCAGGTGGAGCCATGGATGCTCAGCCCCCCTGAAAGCGATTGCCAGGAGCTCCGTGCTCAGTCCGTTAGCGTCTTCCGGGTTCCTGGGGGTCCTTCTGTGGGGCCGCCTGCGGCAGCTTTAGCAGGGGAGGCATGTTCTGCCGCAGTAGCGGCTGCCGATGCAGGAGAGGTCACAGCAGCCGGAGTTGATGGGCACTCCCTGACAGCTGAGGATGCTGCCAACGGCAGCGGAGGTGGACGATCCCACAACGGTGTTCTGCGGGAAGGAGCTGAGGATGGGGCCGGGCAGGGTCACCACCACGGGGGAGGGCTCGATGACGACGGTGGAGTTCTGGCACTGCCTGACACAGGGCTCGTTGCAGCTGTTGGCCAGCGGCGTCGGGCAGCAGGGCTGGCAGGGCTGGCAGGGCTGGCAGGGCTGGCAGGGCAGGCACTGGTTGTAGCAGGACATGTCTCGGGGCTGGAGGTGCACCTGGGGGAGAGGGCAGGGAGGAGCACGGGGGCACGTGAGGAGCAGCGTGTCCACCCGCCTCGAGGGAGCCAAGGCACAGGCTGTGCAGGGAGGCCCACGCGCCTCTTTGCCTGTCCCCCCGGGCACCGAGCACAGCGAGGCAGGCCCAGGAGAGCTCTTTCCTAGCCAAGAGCCCAAGAGTCCCCTCAGCCCAGACCCAGCCCCTCTCCACGCCAGACCTTCTCCCCGCTCCCCCTGACAGGACAGGCAGCCCCAAGCCCCAGTATAGCGCAGAGCTTCCAACTCACTTGCTTCCGCAGGAGAAGGAGAAGAAGGGGCGCGAAGCGGATGGGAGAGTGAAGAGCTGCAATGGCTTTTATACTGGTGCTGCACTGCCCCAGGTCCAGAGGAAGCCTCTGTGGAAGCAATAATTTTCCGAGAAGCTCATCTGAAATGCAAAACATGCCAGCTAATGATACGGGCTGTGTGTTGGTTTCCTGCACGGCTGCCTTTTCATTTCCTTGTTTGGCCGTACCCGCTCCCCCTTGAAGGCTCCTTTTCGGTGCTGGGGTGGGAGGCCCAAGGATTTCTGGGACAGGAGCGCATCGGTGCCAGCAGAGGATGAGTCCCAAGTGCCGGAGGGATTGCGTGCAGGCTGGGGACATTGGCCTGGGGCACTCGAGTGGGCTGGTTTGCAGCCCCATTGGCAGGAAGGGCCCTGATGCTCCTGGCCCTGCTATCCTCGCCTGGGTGCCAAGGGGCTCCCGAGTGGGATGATGTGCCACGTTGTCCCCTTTCTCCCACCCTCCAAGCTCTCTGATGGTCACTGGCCGTTGCCTCTGCCGGCAGGTGGTCAGAGCTGCCGCTTTTGACACTCTTCCTCCTAAGGCCGCTCTGAGGAGGCCTTGGTGCGCCTGTTGGGCCTCCTCCACCCTCTGGGCTCTCTGTGCCGGTCCCCTGCTGATGCCAACATTACCAGTGTGTCTGGGGCCTTGTGCTGCCCCAGGGTGCTCCAGTCCTGCCCCGCAAAGGGGCTTCCCCGTGCCTTCTGGGGCGAGTCCACCGTTGCCCATGCGTAGGCAGGGGTGCTTGCTGACTTGCCCTTGCGTGCATACTGGGGCAGTGCAAAAGGAAATTCCACACGGGCATGAGGGACAACTCCTCTACTCCGAGGCTGGCCGAGCCCGGCAGACGTTGCCCAGGCAGTCTGTGGAGTCTCCGTCCTTGGAGATATTCAGAACCACACCAGGCAGTGTCCTGACATCAACCTGCTCTGCTTGACCCTGCGCTGAGCAGGAGGGCTGGCCCTGACTAGCTCCAGAGGCGCCTTCCAGCCCCATCGATTCTTGGATTCTGGGCCTCGGTGATCGGCCCCTCATTGATCCTGATGCTCAAGATGCCACTGGGCTTCCTACCTGTGGAGGAGATGATACGCTCCTTTGTCAGCCGTGTGGCCCGGCTCTTCTTGCTTCCACCAGAGCGCCTGCGCTGAGATCTTCCTGCTCGCACTCGTGGCCTACGACTGATCTGTGGCCATGTGCCAGCCCCGGGGATCCCCAGTGTCACGCGAGAAGGTCAGTGCCACTGTGGCGGCAGGCTGGAGGGCTGGGGCCACTCTCCCCTTCTTGGCACACCAGTGCCCGTTTGCCCAGCCTCCGCCCCAATGTCAGTCACTCCTGCTTCTGGGAGGTGCTGCCGGAGCTGGCCTGTGCTCAGAGCTGCTGGACTGGTGCGCTCCTTGTCTCCAACAGTGGCACCAATTCCCTGCTCTGCTACCTGGCCTTGTGGGGCTCCTGTGGGGTGATTCAGCTCTCCACCTGGCAGCTCATACCAGAAGAGAGACGCGAGGCACTTGCCACTTGGCTGTGGTTGTGCTGTTCCTTGGGCCATGGTCCCTGATCTTCACCCGCCCCACTACCAGCCTCTCCCGGGACAGGGGAATGTCCGTCTTCCCACAGTGCTGGTGCTGCCTCTGCTCAACGCACTGATCTGGAGCCCAAAAAAGCCGGAGGTGAAGGAAGCAGTAAGAAAGCTGGGAAGCAGAGAGGTATTTGCCAGGATGTACAAGGCTGGTGGAAGGACTGGGAGTGTGCCATCGGGGCAAGTTGCTTCCAGGAGCAGGGGCGGTGGGATGGAGAAGGAGGGGTTGCAGCGACAGTGGAGAAGGATCTACACACTGGATGGGAAACATGCATAGGATAAAAGGAAGGGCAGGGCAGGGCAGGGCAGGGAGGGGCAGGGCAGGGCAGGGAAGGGCAGGGAAGGGCAGCGCAGGGAAGGCAAGGCAAGGCAAGGCGAGGCAAGGCAAGGCAAAGCGAGGCAAGGCAAAGCGAGGAAAAGTCAATCGAGGCAAGGCAACGCAGGGCAAGCGGAGACGTAGAGCTCTTTTGATGGATGTCGTTCATGAGTCGTTCTCCGTCTGCAGGGATTGCTTGGCTTTTCCTGACACAATGCCCATGTGTAACACCTATACGTGGAATGACTCTGATGAAACAAGTAATTTGCAGGCAGTATGTGCGATTGCCTTGATCACAGCGTACATGGCTTCCGTGGCAAAGAGATGGCTGCTCTGCATGGGTAGGGTGGTGCAACCCAGCTTGGGCTTCCTTGGGACGTGATTGTCAGTGGTGGGGCTGTGTGGGCACCTCACGCTTACAGTCAGTGGGACCACTTGGTGAGCAATGTCCATCCCACTCTAAAGGACTGTTCCCAAGGCACGAGAGCTGTGAAGGTGCTTGCCAGCTGCTGTCCAGAGACAGGGCGCTCTGCTTGAAATGGCAGCCCCTCCAATTTGTGGGGGTGGCAACTGGGTAGTTATGGTATGAAAAGGCATGGAGAGGTCACAAAGAGGAGGCGCTATTCTGTTGGGGGATCGTTGCTAAAATCCATGGCTGATCAGTTATGCGGAACAGACAGCTGTTCCCTGTGGGACATGGTTGACAATCTTTCTACCACTCGCAGTGTGCTGCCTTCTCCTCCTCCACACAAAATGTACCCGGTGCCATGAGTGGTGGCTTGCGCCCAGTGGCCTTCTCTCAGGTAAGAAAGACAGGCTTACCGTGTGGGCACAAAGCCCTGGGAGGATGGAAGCAGAGCTGAATGTGCCGAGAAGTGCTGGATGGAGAGGGCGAGGTGAGGATTGGGATTGGCGTCACCACGCAGGGGAAAAGCAGCACTGCTCGGCGTGAATGTGTGCTCTGACAAAGACGCCGCCCTGTCGCTGGCTGTGCGCGGGCTGGCCAGAGAAGTTGCCCGGGGAGCCTTTGGCCCTGCTGGCGATGGCTGCGAGGGTTGTGTCCCCGTCCGCCTCCTTTGTCTCCTTCTGCCTGAGCACTGCAGTTCCAGTTCTGGGAACTGCCAGCAGGTTCCTACCTGCCTGTCTTAGGTGCACGGCCCCCCTTGGGCAGCCTGGCCTGGAGTTTTACAAGCGGCAGCAGTCTACGAGCGCGTGTGGGTGCCTGCGAGGATGTTCAGGGCCCTTGGCACCCAGAGGATTTTGAAAGGCCGAGCTGCGGCTTGGCTGCCCCAGTTGGAGGCTCAGAGCGCTGGAAAACCTGGTTCTGGCACCGGGGAGCCTGGCGCCCAGCAGAGGGGGCCGCTTGATTCCCTGAGTTTGGCCCGGCCAGTGCTTTAACCGCCAGGCAGTGTGAGTAGAAAGGCTCCCTGGGGCAGAGGTGTGGGATCCCAGACAGCCCTCAGAGCGTTTTGTTGCACCCTTTGGAACCTTGAGGTTTGGAGGCGGCTTTGAGCTGGCAGCGGGAGGAGAGCACACGAGCTGGCAAGCTTCAGCTCCCACTTGCCTGGGAGCTCCCTGGGCACTCTGTTGAGCGGAGAGCGTGACACAGTCCAGGTTTTCCCAGCGGCAGCCTTGGTGGGACTGGCGGAGGCTGGTGACGCAGGGGTGTCAGGCTGGGCAGGAGCAGGGTGGCGGGTCGGTGGGACTGGCAGCGCTGGAGGGGGAAGAGGAGAGTCCTGACCCTCTGGCAAAACCAGGAGCTCTCCTTCCTGGGGGGTGGAGGCCGCAGATGGCACGTGGCAGAGGATGGGAGATGTGTTGTGAGCAACGGGCGTGAAACGGGGAGCAAGACTCCACACATCTCTCTTGCAGACAACGCAAATCCTCCTGTGTACTGTTTCTGCATGCATGCCTAGAGAGACTCAGAGAGTGAGCTGTTCAGGAAACAGACCACACCTGCACTTAGAAACTCCGCCTCTTCCAGCTGTGCTGGACGAAATGCTGGCAGCCTGACTGGGGATAGACCAGATCCCCACAAGACCGAAGAAGAAGGTTAAGTCAGCGCAGGGAGAGCTGAAACGCTGCGGGAGCAACAGCTTGTAGTAGGAAGCCACAAAGGGAGGTGGGCGAGGCATAGCCCTCCTCTCCTCCTCGGCTGAGGGAGAGAGAGGTTGTAGCTGGAGGTGTCTTGTTGCCAGAGGTGTCTTGTTGCCAGAGGTGCACCCGGGAGAGATGGCAGGGAGGAGCACAGGGGCGTGTGAGGAGCAACCTGTCATGCAACCACCAGCACCACCAGCACCACTACCCCTGCGACAGAGACAGGGGCCCTCCTGAAGCAAGAGCCGCCTGCCAGGGAGAGCGCACGGGTGCGGCTGGGTGCAGCAGCAGCTCCCAGTGCCGCTGCCATCCCCAGCGCAGCTGGGGAGATGGACTCCTCACGCGGGCACTGGTTGGGCTCCTCATCACCTGCAGGACGTGCTGCAAGGCTGAGCAGGGCGTTTGTGTGCGGGGATGCAGCGAGGCAGGCCCTGACAGCTGCTGGCTCTGCGGGAGCCGGGGACATGTTCCTCAGCTGCAAGGGACAGCGTCTTGAAAGGAGCCCACCGGCTGTGTCTCAGCCTGCCCTTCCTGCGGGAATGCCGATGGCTCTCCTTTGTGCCTGCAAGATGTCCCCAGAGCGACACCTTTCTCTCTGGCAGCTGGGGAGAGCGTCCCGAGAGAGAAGGACCACGCAGAGGCCCAGGCTGGGATGCAGCAGAACTTTAATGAGTGGAAAGAGGGAAAGGAGGCCCTCTGCGTGGGGGCCATGGGGCAGGGAGCACCAGGGGTACCTAGGAGTCTTTGCCCCTTGGCCAGGGTGCAGTTTGCACCGGGCGTCTGCCGGCCTGGCTGCCCGCCCGCCCGCCCCTGAGAGGGAGAGCAGCAGCAGGTCCTTCCTCGGCTGGGGCTTAGCAGGGACTCACAGCCCAGGGGAGCAGCAGACAACAGAGAGAGGAGAGAGAAAGAAGAGAGGGAGAAACAGGCAAGTTAGACAAGGGCCATGTCTTCAGAGAGCCCAGGCGCGCCTCTTCCTGCCTTCCTTTGCAGGTGGAGCCATGGATGCTCAGCCCCCCTGAAAGCGATTGCCAGGAGCTCCGTGCTCAGTCCGTTAGCGTCTTCCGGGTTCCTGGGGGTCCTTCTGTGGGGCCGCCTGCGGCAGCTTTAGCAGGGGAGGCATGTTCTGCCGCAGTAGCGGCTGCCGATGCAGGAGAGGTCACAGCAGCCGGAGTTGATGGGCACTCCCTGACAGCTGAGGATGCTGCCAACGGCAGCGGAGGTGGACGATCCCACAACGGTGTTCTGCGGGAAGGAGCTGAGGATGGGGCCGGGCAGGGTCACCACCACGGGGGAGGGCTCGATGACGACGGTGGAGTTCTGGCACTGCCTGACACAGGGCTCGTTGCAGCTGTTGGCCAGCGGCGTCGGGCAGCAGGGCTGGCAGGGCTGGCAGGGCTGGCAGGGCTGGCAGGGCAGGCACTGGTTGTAGCAGGACATGTCTCGGGGCTGGAGGTGCACCTGGGGGAGAGGGCAGGGAGGAGCACGGGGGCACGTGAGGAGCAGCGTGTCCACCCGCCTCGAGGGAGCCAAGGCACAGGCTGTGCAGGGAGGCCCACGCGCCTCTTTGCCTGTCCCCCCGGGCACCGAGCACAGCGAGGCAGGCCCAGGAGAGCTCTTTCCTAGCCAAGAGCCCAAGAGTCCCCTCAGCCCAGACTCAGCCCCTCTCCACGCCAGACCTTCTCCCCGCTCCCCCTGACAGGACAGGCAGCCCCAAGCCCCAGTATAGCGCAGAGCTTCCAACTCACTTGCTTCCGCAGGAGAAGGAGAAGAAGGGGCGCGAAGCGGATGGGAGAGTGAAGAGCTGCAATGGCTTTTATACTGGTGCTGCACTGCCCCAGGTCCAGAGGAAGCCTCTGTGGAAGCAATAATTTTCCGAGAAGCTCATCTGAAATGCAAAACATGCCAGCTAATGATACGGGCTGTGTGTTGGTTTCCTGCATGGCTGCCTTTTCATTTCCTTGTTTGGCCGTACCCGCTCCCCCTTGAAGGCTCCTTTTCGGTGCTGGGGTGGGAGGCCCAAGGATTTTTGGGACAGGAGCGCATCGGTGCCAGCAGAGGACGAGTCCCAAGTGCCGGAGGGATTGCGTGCAGGCTGGGGACATTGGCCTGGGGCACTCGAGTGGGCTGGTTTGCAGCCCCATTGGCAGGAAGGGCCCTGATGCTCCTGGCCCTGCTATCCTCGCCTGGGTGCCAAGGGGCTCCCGAGTGGGATGATGTGCCACGTTGTCCCCTTTCTCCCACCCTCCAAGCTCTCTGATGGTCACTGGCCGTTGCCTCTGCCGGCGGGTGGTCAGAGCTGCCGCTTTTGACACTCTTCCTCCTAAGGCCGCTCTGAGGAGGCCTTGGTGCACCTGTTGGGCCTCCTCCACCCTCTGGGCTCTCTGTGCCGGTCCCCTGCTGATGCCAACACCACCAGTGTGTCTGGGGCCTTGTGCTGCCCCAGGGTGCTCCAGTCCTGCCCCGCAAAGGGGCTTCCCCGTGCCTTCTGGGGCGAGTCCACCGTTGCCCATGCGTAGGCAGGGGTGCTTGCTGACTTGCCCTTGCGTGCATACTGGGGCAGTGCAAAAGGAAATTCCACACGGGCATGAGGGACAACTCCTCTACTCCGAGGCTGGCCGAGCCCGGCAGACGTTGCCCAGGCAGTCTGTGGAGTCTCCGTCCTTGGAGATATTCAGAACCACACCGGGCAGTGTCCTGAGATCAACCTGCTCTGCTTGACCCTGCGCTGAGCAGGAGGGCTGGCCCTGACTAGCTCCAGAGGCGCCTTCCAGCCCCATCGATTCTTGGATTCTGGGCCTCGGTGATCGGCCCCTCATTGATCCTGATGCTCAAGATGCCACTGGGCTTCCTACCTGTGGAGGAGATGATACGCTCCTTTGTCAGCCGTGTGGCCCGGCTCTTCTTGCTTCCACCAGAGCGCCTGCGCTGAGATCTTCCTGCTCGCACTCGTGGCCTACGACTGATCTGTGGCCATGTGCCAGCCCCGGGGATCCCCAGTGTCACGCGAGAAGGTCAGTGCCACTGTGGCGGCAGGCCGGAGGGCTGGGGCCACTCTCCCCTTCTTGGCACACCAGTGCCCGTTTGCCCAGCCTCCGCCCCAATGTCAGTCACTCCTGCTTCTGGGAGGTGCTGCCGGAGCTGGCCTGTGCTCAGAGCTGCTGGACTGGTGCGCTCCTTGTCTCCAACAGTGGCACCAATTCCCTGCTCTGCTACCTGGCCTTGTGGGGCTCCTGTGGGGTGATTCAGCTCTCCACCTGGCAGCTCATACCAGAAGAGAGACGCGAGGCACTTGCCACTTGGCTGTGGTTGTGCTGTTCCTTGGGCCATGGTCCCTGATCTTCACCCGCCCCACTACCAGCCTCTCCCGGGACAGGGGAATGTCCGTCTTCCCACAGTGCTGGTGCTGCCTCTGCTCAACGCACTGATCTGGAGCCCAAAAAAGCCGGAGGTGAAGGAAGCAGTAAGAAAGCTGGGAAGCAGAGAGGTATTTGCCAGGATGTACAAGGCTGGTGGAAGGACTGGGAGTGTGCCATCGGGGCAAGTTGCTTCCAGGAGCAGGGGCGGTGGGATGGAGAAGGAGGGGTTGCAGCGACAGTGGAGAAGGATCTACACACTGGATGGGAAACATGCATAGGATAAAAGGAAGGGCAGGGCAGGGCAGGGCAGGGCAGGGCAGGGCAGGGAGGGGCAGGGTAGGGAAGGGCAGGGCAGGGAAGGGCAGGGAAGGGCAGCGCAGGGAAGGCAAGGCAAGGCAAGGCAAGGCGAGGCAAGGCAAGGCAAAGCGAGGCAAGGCAAAGCGAGGAAAAGTCAATCGAGGCAAGGCAACGCAGGGCAAGCGGAGACGTAGAGCTCTTTTGATGGATGTCGTTCATGAGTCGTTCTCCGTCTGCAGGGATTGCTTGGCTTTTCCTGGCACAATGCCCATGTGTAACACCTATACGTGGAATGACTCTGATGAAACAAGTAATTTGCAGGCAGTATGTGCGATTGCCTTGATCACAGCGTACATGGCTTCCGTGGCAAAGAGATGGCTGCTCTGCATGGGTAGGGTGGTGCAACCCAGCTTGGGCTTCCTTGGGACGTGATTGTCAGTGGTGGGGCTGTGTGGGCACCTCACGCTTACAGTCAGTGGGACCACTTGGTGAGCAATGTCCATCCCACTCTAAAGGACTGCTCCCAAGGCACGAGAGCTGTGAAGGTGCTTGCCAGCTGCTGCACAGAGACAGGGCGCTCTGCTTGAAATGGCAGCCCCTCCAATTTGTGGGGGTGGCAACTGGGTAGTTATGGTATGAAAAGGCATGGAGAGGTCACGAAGAGGAGGAGCTATTCTTACCTGAGAGAAGGCGACTGGGCGCAAGCCACCACTCATGGCACGGGGTGCATTTTGTGTGGAGGAGGAAAAGGCAGCACACTGCGAGTGGTAGAAAGATTGTCAACCATGTCCCACAGGGAACAGCTGTCTGTACTGCATAACTGATCAGCCATGGATTTTAGCAATGATCCCCCAACAGAATAGCACGTGGGGAGCACCCTGGGGCAGCACAAGGCCCCAGACACACTGGTGGTGTTGGCATCAGCAGGGGACCGGCACAGAGAGCCCAGAGGGTGGAGGAGGCCCAACAGGTGCACCAAGGCCTCCTCAGAGCGGCCTTAGGCGGAAGAGTGTCAAAAGCGGCAGCTCTGACCTGGCAGATGGTCAGTGACCATCAGAGAGCTTGGAGGGTGGGAGAAAGGGGACAACGTGGCACATCATCCCACTCGGGAGCCCCTTGGCACCCAGGCGAGGATAGCAGGGCCAGGAGCATCAGGGCCCTTCCTGCCAATGGGGCTGCAAACCAGCCCACTCGAGTGCCCCAGGCCAATGTCCCCAGCCGGCACGCAATCCCTCCGGCACTTGGGGCTCGTCCTCTGCTGGCACCGATGCGCTCCTGTCCCAAAAATCCTTGGGCCTCCCACCCCAGCACCGAAAAGGAGCCTTCAAGGGGGAGCGGGTACGGCCAAACAAGGAAATGAAAAGGCAGCCGTGCAGGAAACCAACACACAGCCCGTATCATTAGCTGGCATGTTTTGCATTTCAGATGAGCTTCTCGGAAAATTATTGCTTCCACAGAGGCTTCCTCTGGACCTGGGGCAGTGCAGCACCAGTATAAAAGCCATTGCAGCTCTTCACTCTCCCATCCGCTTCGCGCCCCTTCTTCTCCTTCTCCTGCGGAAGCAAGTGAGTTGGAAGCTCTGCGCTATACTGGGGCTTGGGGCTGCCTGTCCTGTCAGGGGGAGCGGGGAGAAGGTCTGGCGTGGAGAGGGGCTGAGTCTGGGCTGAGGGGACTCTTGGGCTCTTGGCTAGGAAAGAGCTCTCCTGGGCCTGCCTCGCTGTGCTCGGTGCCCGGGGGGACAGGCAAAGAGGCGCGTGGGCCTCCCTGCACAGCCTGTGCCTTGGCTCCCTCGAGGCGGGTGGACACGCTGCTCCTCACGTGCCCCCGTGCTCCTCCCTGCCCTCTCCCCCAGGTGCACCTCCAGCCCCGAGACATGTCCTGCTACAACCAGTGCCTGCCCTGCCAGCCCTGCCAGCCCTGCCAGCCCTGCCAGCCCTGCTGCCCGACGCCGCTGGCCAACAGCTGCAACGAGCCCTGTGTCAGGCAGTGCCAGAACTCCACCGTCGTCATCGAGCCCTCCCCCGTGGTGGTGACCCTGCCCGGCCCCATCCTCAGCTCCTTCCCGCAGAACACCGTTGTGGGATCGTCCACCTCCGCTGCCGTTGGCAGCATCCTCAGCTGTCAGGGAGTTCCCATCAACTCCGGCTGCTGTGACCTCTCCTGCATCGGCAGCCGCTACTGCGGCAGAACATGCCTCCCCTGCTAAAGCTGCCGCAGGCGGCCCCACAGAAGGACCCCCAGGAACCCGGAAGACGCTAACGGACTGAGCACGGAGCTCCTGGCAATCGCTTTCAGGGGGGCTGAGCATCCATGGCTCCACCTGCAAAGGAAGGCAGGAAGAGGCGCGCCTGGGCTCTCTGAAGACATGGCCCTTGTCTAACTTGCCTGTTTCTCCCTCTCTTCTTTCTCTCTCCTCTCTCTGTTGTCTGCTGCTCCCCTGGGCTGTGAGCCCCTGCTAAGCCCCAGCCGAGGAAGGACCCGCTGCTGCTCTCCCTCTCAGGGGCGGGCGGGCGGGCAGCCAGGCCGGCAGACGCCCGGTGCAAACTGCACCCTGGCCAAGGGGCAAAGACTCCTAGGTACCCCTGGTGCTCCCTGCCCCATGGCCCCCACGCAGAGGGCCTCCTTTCCCTCTTTCCACTCATTAAAGTTCTGCTGCATCCCAGCCTGGGCCTCTGCGTGGTCCTTCTCTCTCGGGACGCTCTCCCCAGCTGCCAGAGAGAAAGGTGTCGCTCTGGGGACATCTTGCAGGCACAAAGGAGAGCCATCGGCATTCCCGCAGGAAGGGCAGGCTGAGACACAGCCGGTGGGCTCCTTTCAAGACGCTGTCCCTTGCAGCTGAGGAACATGTCCCCGGCTCCCGCAGAGCCAGCAGCCGTCAGGGCCTGCCTCGCTGCATCCCCGCACACAAACGCCCTGCTCAGCCTTGCAGCACGTCCTGCAGGTGATGAGGAGCCCAACCAGTGCCCGCGTGAGGTGTCCATCTCCCCAGCTGCGCTGGGGATGGCAGCAGCACTGGGAGCTGCTGCTGCACCCAGCCGCACCCGTGCGCTCTCCCTGGCAGGCGGCTCTTGCTTCAGGAGGGCCCCTGTCTCTGTCGCAGGGGTAGTGGTGCTGGTGGTGCTGGTGGTTGCATGGCAGGTTGCTCCTCACACGCCCCTGTGCTCTTCCCTGCCATCTCCCTGCTCTTTCCTCACAAGGTTTCTCTCACTGTCGCTTCCATGCCCCAGCATTTCAACTTCCTTTCTCAGGAAACCCCCCAGATGGATAATGCAGCCAACCAGATCTTCAGGTCTGGAAATTACTTTCCCCCAGTTGTTAATTCACTGGATGCTAAGGTCAGGCGAGAGGTTCAGCCCATCCTTAGCCTCCATGCTCTCACGTAATCTGCGGTGATGTGACTTCTTGTGTTTTACTCAAAAACTTCTTTGCCTCAGTCTTTACCTGCAATCTCTCTTCCCAAAGTTTTCAAGTCTATGTACTGCAAGACAGGGACTGTAGGAGCAAAGTCGCTCCCCTGCACGAGAAGATCAGTTCTGAGACCCTCTTAGGAACTGAATATACATAAGTCTATGGGACTTGATGAGAAGGATCTGAGAGTCCTGAGGGTATTGGCTGATTTAGTTGCCGAGCCACTCTCCATGATATCTGAAAAATCATGGAAGTCAGGTTGTGGTCCCAAATATGGTTTCTTTCACTCAGTGTGCAGAGAGGCAAAAAACACACAGAGTCAGCATATTTGTTTTTATTCCAAATCTGTGCGTACTTGGGTGCTAGGTTGCAGGTCCACAGAGCTAGCGCACTTTGGTTAACACATGGAAAATATTTATACATTTTAGGAACAGTTATCAATATTTTTTAAAAGTTGGCTCAGTCACCCTTTTTCCCATTGGTTCTTGCAAGCCTCTTCTCCACTTAAATTCACGGCGTCCTTTTTTACTGTGCATGCTCAGTGAGGATGGGGCTTCCGTGAGTAGGAGGCTTTCCCTACCCAAGGTCGGGTTTCTATTATGTTAATACTATGTTTATTAGATGTTAATATAGCTCACTCAAAGTTCAGTAACTGTGTTCCCTTTATGGTTATCTTGTTCCTTCCCTCAAGGTTGTGCCTCACTAACTACTCACAGAGACTAAACAATACCCCTAGCTTCATTCCTCACATACTTTCAAGAAAGTGAAGTCCCTGGTGACTGGAAAAAGGGAAACATTGCACCCATTTTTAAAAAGGGTAGCAAGGAGGACCTTGGGAACAACCGACCTGTCAATCTCACCTCAATGCTGATCATGGAACAGATCCTCCTAGAAGTTATGCGAAGGTACATGGAGGACAGGGAGGTGATTCAAGACAGCCCCATGGCTTCAACAAGGGCAAGTCCTGCCTGAGCAACTAAGTGGCCTTCTGTGGTGGAAGTGACCACACCAATGGACAAGGGAAGAGCTACCGATGTCATCTATCTGCAATTCTGCAAGGCCTTTGACACAGTCCCCCACAACATCCTTCTCTCTAAATTGGAGAGATATGGATTTGATGGGTGGACTGTTCGGTGGATGAGGAATTGGTTGTATGGTTGCATCCAGAGACTAGCGATCAATGGCTCAACATCCAGATGGAGATTGGTGACAAGTGGTGTCCCTCAGGAATCCATACAGGAACCAGTACTGTTTCATATCTTCCACAATGACATAGACAGTGGGATCAAATGCACCCTCAGCAAGTTTGCTGATGACACCAACCTGAGTGGTGCGGTTGACATGCCTGAGGGACAGGATGTCATCCAGGGGGACCTGGACAACCTCAAGGAATGGGCCCATGTGAACCTCATGAGGTTCAACAAGGACAAGTGCAGGCTCCTGCACCTGGGTTGGGGAAACCCCCAGTATCAGCACAGGCTGAGGAATGAAGGGATGGAGAGCAACCCTGCTGAGAAGGACCTAGATGAACGAAAAGCTGGACATGAGCCAGCAATGTGTGCTCACACCCCAGAAGGCCAACCGTTATCCTGGGCTATATCCAAAGAAACGTGGCCAGCAGGGCAAGGGAGGGGATTCTGTCTCTCTGCCCCACTCTGGTGAGACCCCTCCTGCAATGCTGCATCCAGCTCTGGAGCCTTCAGCACAGGAAAGACTTGGACCTGTTATAAAGCAACCAAGATTTAATCTGTATATGCGTATATGTGGATGTAGCTGAGGTACATTCTTTGCCTGGGAACAAGCTGGACGTCCTTCAGTTAGTCAGGACTGGATAATGAAGGAATTTCTAATCTTGATTTTGCCTCAGATTTGTGCTTCAAGGTGGGAACATCCCAAAGCATGAGCAAACTAACTGTGTGGTTAAACAGTATGTTTAGAATAGTCAGCCAAAAGCATGCTGAACCTTGAGTGAACTATCCTAATTAACATATAATTAACATATAGTTGGCATCATAGAAACCTGTCCTTGGCAGGGAAAGCCCCCTACTCACAAAAGCCCCTTCCTCACTCAGCATGTGTATTAAAAAAGGACACTGTGACTTTAAGTGGAGACAAGGCTTACAAGATCCAATGGGAACAAGCCAATTTTAAAAAATACTGATAACTGTTGGTAGAAATGTATAAATATTTTACATGTGTTAATCAAGCTGTGCTAGTTTTGTGGGCCTCCCACCTAGGACCCGGCTCTGCGCAGATTTGGAATAAAGCCGTATCTCGTCTCTGTGTGTGAAATTGGCTTATTGCACAGTGGGTAAAGAATCCGCCTTTTTGGACAACAGACCTGTTGGAGCACGTCCAGAGGAGGCCACAAAAATGACCAGAGGGGTGGAACCCCTCTCCTGTGAAAAAAGACTGAGAGAGTTGGGGTTGTTCAGCCTGAAGAAGAGAAGGCTCCAGGGAGACCTTATTGCAGCCTTCCAAGACTTAAAGGGGGCTTATCAGAAAGATAAGGACAGAGTTTTTAGCAGGGCCTGTTGCGATAGGACAAGAGGTAACGGTTTTAAACTAAAAGAAGGTAGATTTAGACTAGATATAATGAAGACATGTTTTAGAATGAGGTTGCAGAGAGGTTGTAGATGTCCCATCCCAGGAAACATTCAAGGTCAAGTTGGACTGGGCTCTGAGCAACGTGATCTAGTTGAAGATGTCCCTGCTCATGGCAGAGGGTTGGACTAGATGACCTGTAAAGGTCCCTTCCAACCCAAACTATTCCATGGTTCTATGATTCTATGATTTTATGATTCTAAGATTCTATGAATCTCCTTCTCATGGGCAGCTTTCCACATCTGTCTGATGGTATGTTACCAGGTTGAGCTCTCCACTAGAGCTTTGGAAACTGGTCCCAACAGAAAACAACAGGGCAGGTGGAACCTCGGGAGGAAGGACAGGAGAATGCTTCAATGTATCTAAACAGTGTTTGCAGTCAGTATAGTGAACAGGCCCTCCAGACACAATCACAAAGCCACACAGCTCCTCCAGGAATCAGAGGTTGAACAGTAGTGTTTCCCAAACTGTTTAGAATCAGGTAATTCATGGGAAACACTATGGGAACATTAGATATTATTTCTCTGAATTTGATCTTGGTTGTTCAGAGTCATCTCTGTGGCTGCATCAATAATTCAATACCCACAAACCAAACCCGCAACTTTCCAAGTGCTTGCGTTCTAGATGGTCACACAGCTGCATATGAGCTACACTTCGCAGTCCTTTGGAATCCCAAAAGATCTGCTCACTGGGAATTGTTGCAGGAATGTGATTGTTTGGGCTATTACTTCACACTTTATAGATTGTTGGAGCCGGGCCGATAGCATAGATCCCTGCAGCAAGTTGGGCTGGCCAGGGCCCCATGACCCCCTGCTTCCCCACAGATAACACAGCAGATTCAAGCCAGTTTTCAGCTGCATTTGGTTCATTTCTACAATTCAGTTTCACTGAAGCTCTGTTAAGGTGATGTGGCTTCCCTATTATTGACAATATTTACATATTCTTTTTTGTTAAACTTGAAAAAAAAATCAACTTTCTCTCTCAAATCAAGGTAGTAATTAAATGATGGGTACCCCTCAGATATCCACGGTCACCTGGGTACAAAATTCCTGAAGGCACCACTGGCCTCAAAATAGGGGCTCAAGCACAGAGGGTGTCACAGACCAGACAAGGTCCCCATTATGGTCTTCCATCCATGGTCTGGGGAAAAACCACCATCTCTCTTCATCAACACAGGTACTGACTACCTTCTCACACTGCCCAGACACCAAGGCTCTGCCTGCCTCCCACCAAGACCTGCAGCACCAGCACCTGAGTGAGTCACCAGTGCCCATTCAGCTCCATCTCCTCACCCTGCCCATGTTCCCCAGGATTCCCCACTCCTTCCTTGCCCCACAGGTAGTCACCTGGCTCAAGCACCAGTCCTGCCAGAGGGACACAGCAGCACAGGATGCTCCTGCTGTTTGCTGAGCCTCTTGACTGCTCTTTTCTTCAATTATAAGCAGATTGTCACAGGGGTTTTCAAATACGCTAGGAAACCTAGAGATCTGTGTGCAGTTGCAGGGCAACTTGTTGGGACCATGGAGACATGATGGAATGGCTTGCTTGACTGCAGTGTTGCAATAGGGGGATACAGGCAGGGAAGACAAGGAGGTGGACTTGCTCCTTCTGTGAGAGAGCAGCTGGAGTGCATGGAGCTCTGCCTGCAGATGGATGAGGAACCAACTGAGTGCTTATTAAAGAACAGACCAGTACTGTAGTGTGTGTCTGCACCTGAACAGCAAGAACAAGTGGGTGAGGCCCTCTACAGACAGCTAGAAGTAGCCTCATATTCACAGGTCCTGGTCTTCATGGGTGAATTCAACCATCCCAATATCTGCTGAAGGAACAACACAACAGGGCACAAGCAATCCAGGAGGTTCATGGAGGGCACCAATGACAACTTCCTGACCCAATGATAGAGCAACCAATGAGGAGAGGTGCTCAGCTGGACCTCACACTCACTAATAAGGAGGGTCTTGTTGGGGATGTGAAAGTTGAAAGCAGCCTTGGATGCAGTGACATTGAAATGGTGGCTTTAAGGATCCTGCAAAGAGGGAGCAGGGCAAAAAAGCAGGAAGAAAACCTTGGATTTCAGGAGAGCAGACTTTAGTCTTTCAGAGATCTGCTCAGAAAAGGCCCATGGGATAAGGCCCTGGAGGGAAGAGGCTTGTTAATATTCAAAGATCATCTCCTCCAAGCTCAAAAGCAGTGCATCCCAAGTACATAAGTGGCAAAAGAAAGGGTACAGAAAATGTCGGTCAGCTGACGAATGGGTCAGAGGTCCTGGTGACACAGGACTCGAATTTCTTCTTCATCTCAGTTTTTACTTGCAAGACCAATCTTCAAGAATCCCAAGCCCCACAGAGACCATGAAGAAAGTCTGGAGTAAAGAAGACATACCCTCGGTAGAAGAGGATCAGGTTTGACAGTAGTTAGGCAACTGGACATACATAAAGCCATGGGCCCTGATGGGACATAGCCACGAGTGCTGTGGGAGTTGGTTGATGTCATTGTGAGGCCACTCTCAATAATTTTTGAATTATCATAGTGATTGGGAGAGGTGTCTGAGGAATGGAAGAAAGCAAGTGTCACTCTCATCTTGAAAAAGGCCAAGAAGGAGGGCGGGGGGGCCTCTCCAGAATACCCATGGAAGGAAAGGGCTATATCTGGCATGGTGTCTCCAGTGGAGTCCTCACCTGTCTAGCTAAAAATGCCTGTTCTTCTGCACATGCCTGCTTGGCCATTGGGGATTTCATGGGCTTTGCCCTGCTGGAGTTTTACACCATCCTCTGGGGTCCCCAGTTTTCTGGAGACCTATTTTTTGCGGAAATAAAGATCTTCACTATTTCTGCCAGTTGTCACATTCCACTGGTGTCTGCAAATACTGTTCTGCACCATGCCATGGAGGCTGGTTGTGTCCTGTTATGGTAGGACAAACTTCAACCTCAGCAAGGATCCCGTCTCCATCAGGGTCTTTAGGGTTGCCACAAACCCAGAGGTGATAAGGACATCTTATTCCATGGGTGAAAGAATGAGGGGTTGGCAGAGAAAGGATGAGGGATACCTCCCACACAACAGGGAGTACATGGTGTAGTCATTGGTGTGCTCCACTGAGTGGTGTGGATGGCACAGCCCTGCACCCTGCAGCAGGAAAGGGATCTGATCACAAGAAAGAAAAAGAGGATTTACGATCTTAGATCCTTTCAGATATTGGGAAACCCAGGTTGTATAGTATTGGATAGACCTCCAGTCAGGGCATGGCAGAGAATGCAGATACTATCCATTGAGATATTTCTGACCTCTTTTAGGATTTTCTTGGAAGAAAACAATTCTAGTCATCATTTCTACTCTCTGCTGTTTAACCTCTTCATTAGTGACCTGGACAATGGTATAGAGTGCACTCACAGCAGGTCTGCAGATGACACACAAAACTGTGAGGGGTAGTACCATTGTGCTACCATTCAGAAGAGCCTTGACAGGCTGGAGAAATCAACAGACAAGAGTCATGCAGTTCAACGAAGGGAAATGCAAAATCCTGCACCTGGGGAGGAATAATCCTATTCACTTGTACAGGCTGGGGCTGACAACCTGATAAGCAGTTTTGGAGAAAAGGACATAAGGGTCCTGGTGATGGACACCACATTGGACATAAGCCAGCAATGAACTCTTGTAAATAAAGAAGGCAAATATTTTAGCTAAAATTTTGCAGACCTTTTTTGGGAATGAATGAATGGGTGGCCAAATTACATGGATGACTGCAGTTAGATAGGTGGCTAGGACAAACTGAGTTACCATCTCTGTGAATCATCCAGCCTTTTCATAACTCTGAGGAGTTGTAAGAGCAGATCTGGTCCCTCTCCTCTCACTAAACTGACATAAGTATCTTTCTGTGCTATTTTGATTCTATTTTAGTTTTCTTAACTATCTGGGCAAAATAAATTATTGGAGGGAAGGCCTGGTGTTATAGACATGCTTCCTATGCTTCAACAAGCAGAAAGAAATTATTTTTCCAGACAGATAAAGTGCTATTAGTTTCAACTAATGTGAATTGGCCATAAGGAAGCAGGAGCAAGTGAGCTCTCTATCCATTGCTGTTGTCACAGAAATAAATGGAATACAAGAAGCAGCAGGTTATTACCACAGCTATAGGGGAGAGCAGACAGCAGCAGTGGCAGACTCTGCTGATGTGAAATCTCCTCAAATGGGGCAGTTACAGTTTATACACCTTAGGGTTATACAACCCATTCTTCACCAAAACTGTGTCAGATAATAAGTGTATGGCAAATAACAGTGTTTGAAATCCTTCAGATAAGGAGGCTCTAGACAGTACTTCCTTTTACAAATAATCCTCTCCATTATTGAAATCATGATGACTGGTAAGACCATTAGCTGCAAATGTTTCTTAATTAGTGAGGTCTGGAAAGGCCTATGAAATATTAACTACTTTGCTTCCACACTGTCTATTGACAAGGTATATTGCGGGTCTAAGCTTGCAGTGAAGCCACACGCCCATGTCCAAGGACCCCACATATAATTCATGTGGCCACAGGGGGACATTTAGAATTAGGTGAGTCATGGCTGTGACTCTGTCAACTACATTAACATATTGACTTTATGCAACAAGATTTTGGTAGCAGGGGGGCTACAGGGATGGCTTCTGTGTGGAGACACCAGAAGCTGACCCCAGGTCAGACAGAGCCAGTTACAGCTGGCTCCAAAACAGACCCACCGCTGGACAAAGCTGAGCCTGTCAGCAACACTGGTAGTGCCTTTGTGACAACATATTTAAGAAGGGGTAAAAAAAGTTGTGCAACACCAGACAGGAGAGAGAAGTGAGAATATGTGAGAGAAACAACTCCGCAGACCCCAAGGCCAGAGCAGGAGGGGCAGGAGGGCTCCAGGCGCCAGAGCAGAGGGTCCCCGGCAGCCCCCGGGGAAGCCCATGGTGAGGCCAGCTGTGCCCCTGCGGCCATGGAGCTCCACGGGGGAGCAGATCTGCACCCACACCCGGGGAGGGCCCCACGCCAGAGCAGGGGGTTGCCCGAAGGAGGCCATGACCCCGTGGGCAGCCCATGCTGGGGCCGGTTCCTGGCAGGACCTGCAATTTCGTGGAGGATAAGCCCACACCGGAGCAGGTTTTCTGGCAGGACCTGTGGTCCTGCAGGGGACACACGCTGGAGCAGTCTGATCCCAAACAACTGCACCCCTTGGAAAAGACCCATGCTGGAGCAGTTCACGACGAACTGCAGCACATGGGAAGAACCCATATTGCAGAAGTTCATGGAGGACTGTCCTGTGGGACCCCACACTGGATCTGGGGAATAGTGTGAGGAGGAAGGAGCGGCAGAGACAATGCATAATGAACTGATCGCAACCCCCATTCCCTGTCCCCTGTGCCACTTGAGGGAGAGTAGTACAGAAATCCAGAGTGAAGCTGAGCCTGGGAAGAAGAGGCAGGTGGGGGGAAAGTGTTTTTAGATCTGTTTTGATTTCTCATTAGCCTATTCTGATTTGATTGGCAATAAATTAAATTAATTTCCCCAAGTTCAATCCATTTTGCCCGTGATGGTAATTGCTGAGTGATCTCCCTGTCCTTATCTCAACCCATGAAACTTTTCGTCATATTTTGTGTCCCTGTCCAGCTGAGGAGGGGAGGTGATAGAGCAGTTTGGTGGGCACCTGGCAGCCAGCCCAGGTAACTCACCACTGAACAGAGGGCTGACTAGGTGAGACAAAGACGTCTGTACTGTGAACATCTACCCTTCCACAGATGGACTTGCTCCTGTCTTGTGCACCTAGTGGGAAAAACAAAGCCACACATAGGGAAGGATTCATCACTCTTGACCACCATGATACATCCCTAGTCACTGGAACAAAACAGAACCTTTCAGCTGCTCTGCTTTTGAAGCTCTGAAATACCTCTGGCCATTGCCTCTTCACACCAAGGAGAGAGAAGACCACTTGAGCTGAGGGCTCATCACTGGTAACAGGGAGCTGGGCTGATCCCTAATGGGACTTCTGCTCATGTGATGAGACAGTGTTCTTCGCTCAGGAACACTCCCAGAGACCTTGGCATATGCCCAGAAATTGCCAGTTCTGAACCGACAGAAATTTAAGCAGCTCTGACAGTTTGTCTGTGAGTAAGGCAATGTAAAACGTATTCATCCAATGTAGGCCCCTGAAAATGAGCTTTCTCTTCTGCCCAGGAAGAGTATTTTCACAGATTAAATTAGTCAGTGGAAATCCTGGATTTGAGGATAGCTGGGCCACTGTGAGAATGATGCCCTGCCCCGATCACATGGCACCCAAAGACTTCCTGCAACTGCTCCACTACAGCGACTCCCAGAGGGTTTCTGATGGTTGGGACTGTGGATCCTGCTGTCCAGCACTTCAAGAAGTGCCCTGGGATCTCAAGAGGTCATTTACCTGCTTCTAGTGAGTTGCAAATGGCCACTGCATTACACAACCATCATAAACACCAGGGCATGCCTCTGCATGGTCACATCTTGTTAGGACATTGGTCCTGTCTTTATCTCAACCTCTATAGTATTCAGGGTCAGGATGCCAGTCTGGCATCCCAATGTCATCAGTCACTTCTTCTGGGACAGCATCCCCTTGATGGAGCTGATATGTGCTAGCCTTTCTACACACTTCAGAATATGTTGCAAAAGGAGCCCATAAGGTTAACTGGTGAGCCACAACCCCTGTTGATCCCTCTCTATCCCACAACTACTTGATCCTAGGGAAGCAGCAAGAACCAGCTCTTTCACTCCTGACTGCGCAGGAAAGGGCTGGTGATGCCAAAGGCAACCTCTTTCAGCCCCATATGCCCTGCCTGGGTGCTGCACCCCAGGGACTGTGGGCTGCAGTGATAAGGGCCGCAGTGACTGTGGGATCGCAGCGATAAGGAGGTGCCAATAAAAAAGCAGCCCTATTTCTTCACAATGTGTGGGTATCTTTTACTTATGGTAACAGTAAGAAGTGAGACAAATGACCCCTGTAAAGAACCAGGATCAGCTGGGGGTGGCATGGTTCCCAGGGTTGTCTGCAGCCCAAGGTAGCCCAGAACAATCAGATTAATTTTTTCTTTTTTCCTTTCCTTTCCTTTCCTTTCCTTTCCTTTCCTTTCCTTTCCTTTCCTTTCCTTTCCTTTCCTTTCCTTTCCTTTCCTTTCCTTTCCTTTCCTTTCCTTTCCTTTCCTTTCCTTTCCTTTCCTTTCCTTTCCTTTCCTTTCCTTTCCTTTCCTTTCCTTTCCTTTCCTTTCCTTTCCTTTCCTTTCCTTTCCTTTCCTTTCCTTTCCTTTCCTTTCCTTTCCTTTCTCCTTTCCTTTCTCCTTTCCTTTCTCCTTTCCTTTCTCCTTTCCTTTCCTTTCTCCTTTCCTTTCTCCTTTCCTTTCCTTTCTCCTTTCCTTTCCTTTTTCCTTTCCTTTCCTTTCATTTCCTTTCCTTTCCTTTCATTTCTTTTCCTTTCCTCCCCAAAACCTGGAGGCTGGAAGAGAGCTGTAGCCAATCCTGCCATCTCCAGAGCTGTCCCGGGATAAGAAAAGACACCTGCTCTATGGAAAGCTTGCATTACACGCCTTCTTTTGTCCTGGTGCTCAGCTATGGCACCCTCTATCCCTGCCCCAAGGCAAAGTGCCAGAGAGAAGGAGCCCAGGGCTCAGCTCCAGGCTGCCAAAGCCCTTTCCAAGGGGAAGCTGCTCTCTGGGGCAGCAGAGCTGCCAGGCTGGGCTCTGTGCACCTTGTGAACATGTGTACTATGGTGTTTTACAGAATGCTGGCCTCTCCAACTAAGGGGCCAAAAGCAGCGGCATAAACAGGCCATGTGTCCAGCAGAGGGGTGGGACTTGCGGGGCAAGAGGATATGAGTCGACCCAGAGGATGGGATTCCACCCATAGAACAGGACTTTCATAGGAAGTTGGGGATGTGGCACCTGTGACTTATTGTGGATAAAATTTGCCCTTATACTGCCAACCTGCTCCAGTGTTTTACTCCCTAGTATTAAAGACAGAATTACCATGACAATGAAGCATAGTAAAAAGCTGGATGGTTTCTTTTCTGGACAGAACCTTCTGTCCCAGGTGGAGTATTTTGTTGTCTCCCTCCACATGGCTCAATGGCTGTGTCAGCATAACCACCCATGACAGCAGATTTATCTTGCCGCTTGTGGCTGCAAGCTGCACAGCCAAAACAAACAAGCCATCACAAAGACATCCAAATTATTCTAGACACAGGGAAACACTCTGTGCTTGGCTCTCTTACAAATGCACAGGTACTTGCTATAAGTGTCTGCAGGGAGCTGCTTCTGAATAATGGGAAAATGCTCTGAAACCTTGGATCATGTGTGGGTTTCTGCCTGTTTTCTCAAGGTACTCTTACTGCTGAAAAAGAGAAGACAGAGAGGAAAAAGGCATTTCCTTCCTAATCTTGAAAACAACCTTCTTCTTTTTGCTTTTCTCCATCTATGCCTCTCTCTCTTACTGTCTCTTCTGAGGAACCTGGGACCAATGTTTATAGATGTTGTACTGGGTTTACATGGAAAGGTTTTGCTAGTGAAGGGAAAAAGAAGTGAGCGGGAAGAGGGGGACTTCTGTGAAAAAACACCAGAACCTGCCCCCATTTTGGATAAAGCCAGTTTCAGCCGGCTCTGAGATTGACCTGCCACTAGCCAAAGCTAGGTCAATCCATGACATTGGTAACATCCCTGTGATAACATATTTAAGAATGGGTAAAAAATGTTGTGCAACACTTGAAAGAGGGAAGTGAGCAAATGTGAGAGAAACAACCTTGCCAACACCTAGGTCAGTGGAGAAGGAGGGGGAGGAGGTGCTCCAGGCACCCACACTGGAGGAGTCTGTTCCTGAAAAACTGCACCCCTTGGAAAGAAGACAGGCTGGAGCAGTTTGTGAAAAACTGCAGCCCATGGGAAGGACACATATTGGTGAAGTCTGTAGAGGACTGTCTCCCATGGGAAGGACCCCATGCTGGAGCAAGGGAACAACCTGAGGAGGAAGGAATGGCAGAGATGAAGTGTTATGACCTGACCACAACTATTCCCCACACCCTTGCACAGCTCAGGGCAGTGAAGGAGGAGATAAAAGAGTCAGGAGTGAAGTTGAACCTGAGAAGAAGGGGGGCGGGGGGAAAGTGGGTTTGTATTTGTTTTATTTCTCACTATCCTACTCTTATTTATTAGCATTAAATTATTTTCCCTAAGATGAGTCTGTTTTGACTGTGAGTGTAACTGGTAAGTAATCTCCCTGGCCTTTTCTCAATCCACAAGCTTTTTCATCATATTTTCTCCCCCTATACTGTTGAGTAGGCGGAGAGATAGAGCAGCTTTGTGGGCACCTGGTAGCAGCCAATATTAAACAAGTATAGATGTGTATCACTCTGGGAGATCTCTGTTGTCCTGCAGATGTGAATTTTTCCTTTTACAACACAGGTACATCAATCTTCTGCAGGGATAGAAGGAAATTGAAAGTTCTTTTCCTGGTAACAGTATTAGGATATGCCAGTCTCTCTTGTGGCTGATGCATGCAATGCAGCATGCTGTGGCTACCACTTTTTTCCTACATGTCAACACCTCTAGGGCTTGCTATTCCCTCCCTTCCAGCTCTGCTTTCTGAGTACTCAGGGACCCAGGAGAAGCCCAAGATCACAGGGAATGGGAAGTGGGATGTAACTTTCACAGCAGCTCCCGATTCTCTCACTCTGATGGAGGCATCCTAGTCCCAGTACTCAAGGGCCAGGCACTACAGGCTGTTCCCTAGGGCTCTGGGCAGCAGCAGACCTGGGATCTGGAGCAGGGGCACAGCACAGCTCCCCTACCAGGCCATCCTACAAGAGGTGATGGACATTATTGTACTGTAGGATCCACATTGAGCCGAGAGCTCTGAGCTTCTGACACAAATCACCATCCATCTTTCTGTCTCCAGCCTGCCAGTTCTTGCTGCAGAGTCAGGAACACGTGGCCTTCTCCAGGATCAGCTGGATTGTGGAGCCTTTCCCTCTGCAGTCACTGACCCCACTTTTTCCAGATTCTATGGGAAAAACCACTGTCAGTCAGCAGAAGGGACTAGTCATGGTGAAGGAAAGACGCACCTTCCAGACCATCTGCTCTTACCAGATATGCCACTTTGGTGCCATGCTCTGTTACCAGTAGAGGGGATGCCAAACCCTGCATCTGCTATGGTATAACACATGTATTGTATTGTCCCAAGCAGAGCAGACAACTCACCACATGGCTGAACACCAACAGGTAAACACAAACTCAAGTGGCTGGAGGAATTTGAGGTCTCTGTTGCCAGTTTGTGCCTCTGTGCTGTCCATGACACCCTGACACAGGGAGCTTCCTTGGCTGGACAAAAACCTGGTTTGGGAAAGAGAGGGGTTGTTCCTGTGCAAGGCTGAGCTCTGGGGCCAGCTCTCCCCTGGTTATGCTATTTCACCTCCACAGCCAGACATACCCAGTCAATGAAACTCTTTCTGAAAGAGGCCACTTTTCAAAGGATGGACAAAGTGGTGAGAAAGCCTCCATGGTGGAAATTTTCTCTCTTCATATCCCAGGTCAGGACCACACTCACTGGAGGCTACACAGAGCTATTTTGACCTCATCTCACTTCATGGTTCAAAGGGCTGAAAGAAACTGGTAAAGGCTCCTTCAAGTCCACAGTCCTGTTTCAAAAAATTTTTGGTCTCTCCAGAGGACTTTTTCCCACAATACAGACAGGAAGGATGATGTAGGGATCACTCTGCACGGCTCGACCTTAAGGAGAAGGAGCTGCAGCATTGAGAAGCTGGTAAACAGCTAGATATCTGCACGGCTCGGCCTTGAGAGGAGGGAGCTGTGGCACTGGGAAGCTGGTAAACAGCTGGACATCGGCAGGGCTCGGCCTTGAGGAGAAGGAGCTGTGGTAAACAGCTAAGAAGAAGCACTGTATAAGAAAAACAGGATGGAACCCGGACCACGTAGCAGGAAACACAAGTAGGAGGAGTATGATAATGCAATCTTTAGAGCTAAGCCAATGATTGTAAGACAAGTATGCATAAGGTAGAACTTAGTGTATAAATATGTGTAAGGTTTTGCAATAAAGTTGAAGCTTGCCTTATCACTCATATTGAGTCGACTGCTTGCCTTCCCTCGCTCGTCGCATCCCATCGTTGGAAGTGTTCCATGTCAGGTTTGACAGAACTTTGAGTAACGTGATTTAGCAACGGAGATCCCTGCCCATTGCAGGCAGACTGGACTGGATGATCTTTAAAGGTCTCTTCCAACCAAAACCATTCTATGACTCTATCATAATATGGCTCTATGAGAAGGCAGACCACCGCACTGTGTTCCACGGGCTTCTCCTTCTCTTCAGACCAAGTTCCCAACCAAGAGCGACCCTTGGACAATACTTAGTTACGATGGGTTCTCCTGGCCTCTCCTGGAAAGCTAGTGCCCCTGTCTTGTCGATACCACATTCCTTCGCGATTACTTGCATCACAGTGTTGAGCGTACTGAGGAGCATGAAGAGGTGTGCACAACAAAGCGGACGGTAGCCACTGAACAATGTAGGGTAATTCCATCCAGACCCGAAGAGGCAGACAAATCTAGAAACGAGAAGATCACCCGATGCAACACTAAGCATACTCAATGTAAGCCCCTGTTGACAACCAGTGCAAAACCATCCCCAAAAACCCCCTCCCAGAACCACCGCTGAGCAACAAGCCTCTGCTTGAGCATCTTGGGACAGCATCTGCAAGGGAAAAGATGACACAGAGGCAGGGTCTGGGATGCAACAGAACTTTAATGAGTCAAAAGAGGGAAATGAGGTCAGCCCGAGTGGCGGTCCCAGTGCAGGGAGCAGCAGGGGCAGACAGGAATCTGCACGCCATGGCTGTGGCTGATATTCCACCAGGTGTCCATGTGCCTGCCCTACAGAGGGAGCAGGGCCGGCAGGTCCTCCCTAGGCTGGCTTTGTGGGGCTCCCCACCCAGGGGAGCACAAGAGAACAAGGGCACGGGAGGGAAAGGAGAGAGCTGGAAATGGGAAAGGCAGGCATGGGCCGTTCTTTTGGAGAGCCCAGGCTGGCCCCGTCCTTTTGCAAGGGGTGTTGGCGTTGCTCAGCTCCTCTGGACGCAGCAAGCCGATGATGCGTCCCCAGTCCGGTACCATGCTGTGGGTCCCTGGCGGCCTTCCCCAGCGCCACGGCCAGCAGCTTTAGCAGGGGAGGCACCTCCTGCCGCAGTAGCGGCTGCCGAAGCCGGAGAGGCCAAAGCCCCCGGAGGAGATGGGCACTCCCTCAGAGCTGAGGATGCTGCCAACGGCAGCGGAGGTGGAGGATCCCACGGCGGTGCTCTGCGGGAAGGAGCTGAGGATGGGGCCGGGCAGGGTCACCACCACGGGGGAGGGCTGGATGACGACGGTGGAGTCCTGGCACTGCCTGACACAGGGCTCGTTGCAGCTGTTGGCCAGCGGGGTCGGGCCGCAGGGCTGGCAGGGCTGGCAGGGCAGGCACGGGCTGTAGCAGGACATGTCTCGGGGCTGGAGGTGCACCTGGGAGAGAGGGCAGGGGAAAGCAGAGCATGAGGAGTGCATAAGGAGCGGTCTGTCACCCCAACACAAGGGAGAAAAGCCACGAGCTAGAGAAGCGAGATGGAGGATATTTAGGGCGGCCCACGGGCTTCTCTTTCCCTTCAGCCCAGAAGAACCCTATCAATAGCAACCACAGCCAGGGAGATCCCTGCCTAGCCCATAGCTCAGGAGACACCTCAGCCAAGGCCCAACTTCTCTCCAAGCCACGCCATCTACCCCTTCCTTCTGACATTACAAGCAGCCCTTGAGCCCGCACAGGACAAAAAGGCAAGTTTGTGCTGAGAAATCCTGGAGGAGGACGAGGCGAAGCACAAGGAGGGAGAGGAGAAAGGGCTTCAGGCTCACCTTGTTCCCAAGGAGATGGAGGCGAGAGGAGTGGATGAGAGAGTGAGGAGAAGGGCCCGCTTTTATACTGCTGCTGCACCGCCCCAGGCCCACAGTCACTGCACGCCGGCAGCAATTTTCCAACAGACTCACCTCCAAAGCAAAATATCTGACCTAATGGCACGGGTCGTGTTTTGGTTTCCGTCAGCACTGCCATTTCATTTCCTCGTTTCTGACATGACCATTAGGCCTCAGAGCCTCCTTTCAAGTATCGAGATGAAAGGCCCAAGCATTTCCCAGGTAGGAACACATCAGTACAGGCAGAAGATGTGCTCCAAGTGCTGGAGGGCTCTGTGCAGCTGCGGGGCATGGGTCTGGGGAAATCTGATGGGGTTGTTTTCCCCTCCCTTTGCAGGAAGGTGCACATAACCTCCTAACACTGCAGTCCTCTCCTGCTTGTGTCTCTTTGGTAAAGCCGCCCCCTCTCATAGCAGTCTCCGGGGGTCCCCAGCCAGTGGAATCAGCAGCCTTGTGGCAGGAGAATGTTGCCCTCCCGAACCCTGTGATTCCTCAACAAGCCCTGTGGAGTCGGGTCCCTCCTCACTACCAGAGGGGTGTGTTGAGGCTCGCGGCAGCACCGTGTTCCTCCCATTCTCATCACACCACCATGCACTTTGGTCGCACGCTTTGGACCGCGAGCAGCAGGTGACACATTTCCAGAACATGCTGACTGTCCTGAGAGCCCCCTGAGATGTGGGAGTGCCGGCAAGAAGGTCATGCCTAGGGCAACGGCTGTTGGGGCTGCCTGGAGCTGTGTACTGGGGTACAGCCCAGTGCTCAGAGACGGTTTTCCGGGGCAGGGCTGGAGCTGCCCTGGCCGCAGGGCAATTCACCCTTCGTGGGACACAGGCCTGCACACAGCACGCACTCCCAGCTTGGCCTCACGCCAAAAGGCTGACACACGGCCAATCCAAAATTAGAGTGTGACTCGCCGTGGGTAGGGAGAGTCTATCCCAGGAAGCTTGCTACTGAGGGCATTCCCTTGCCCTCCTGGGACGCGTCCCAGCTGCCTCCCTGTCTGCAGGGCAGGGAAGTGCATCACCTCCTCCATGTAGTCTGAGAGCTGGTTTTGTACCCAGGGCCCTGCTGAGCACATCCCCTCCCTGAGCATCCTCCGGCACGTGGCAATGCAGGGTCCTGCCAGCCTTCCCTCCTCGCGGAGCTGGGGGAAGTTTCCTTGCCTCCCCAATGGTGCTGGGCTGTACTCCAAGCTGCAGCGGCTTCTGGCGTGTGGGAAAGGAGGTGCGCTTATGCCCCAGTGCCCGGGAGAAGACGTATCACATGGGACCCAGGGATGAGTTCCCGCCAGAGCAGGGAGATGTTTTCTGCGACCCTTTCTTTCCCTCTTTCCCTGAGAATTCAGGAGAGCTCCTCACCACAGACGGGGCTCTTTGGCCAGGAAGATGAGGCCTGTGCGTCCATTCCCTTCCACCCTCAAAGTATCTGCTTGTTCTCCTGCGTATTGCCTGGACCTTTCTTGCTTTTGGACCACGAGATGCCTGAGGCGCTGCCAGCTTTTCTGAGCTCCTTGGCCCTTCTCAGCTGCTTCCATGGCATCCTACCTACCAGCTGCCTGAACAGGCGGAAGTCAGCGTGCCTGAAGTCCAGCGACTGTACTCTGCTACTCGCTTTCCTCCCTGCCGTCAGGGCTTCAACACAAAGTTTCTCAGGTGTGATAGCCACGGCTTCCCTTGACTCCAATGTTCCCAACACAGTTCTTCCCTCTCAGGGCCAGCTGTGCAGCACCCGTTTTTACCCATGACAGATTCGCAGGATCCTTGAGGTTGGAAGGGACCTCTGGAGACCGTCTAGCCCAACGCCCCTGCTCAAAGCACGGTCAGCCTTTGGAGGATGCTCAGGGACAAGACCCGTCAAGCTCCAAAAACCTGCAAGGATCGAGAATCCACAACCTCTCTGGGCAAACACAGCCGGCGCTTCACCACTCTCACACTAACAAAGCCTTTTCTTATGTTTCCCTGGAATTTCCCGTATTTCAGTATGTGCCTGTTACCCCTTGTCCCTTCCCTGGATAGGACTCAGGACACTCTCGCTCTATGTTCTTCACTCCCTCCGATCCACTCTTTTACCCAAAGCTACGAAGCGTGCCCTGGGGCCTTCTCTCCTGCAGGGTGAACAACCCCACCTGTCGCAGCCCTTCCTGCCGCAGGGGCTCCAGGCATTGCACGGGCTCCGTGGCCTTGCTGGACTCGCACCAGTATGGCCGTGCATCTCTCATACTGAGGAGCCACGAACTGGACAGCAGTTGTGGTCTCAGCAGCATGCAGCCAGGAAGAGGGATCACCCTCTGCCATCTGATAGCAAACCCCTTCCTAACGCAGCCCAGGATGCTGTCGGATGCCATTTCCCCAAAGGTGCGGGCTGCCTCACGATGTCCTTCAGCACCCACGGCCTCTGCTGCAAAGCTCTTTGGCAGCCCATCGGCCCCAGCCTGTAGTGGTGCGGAGGTTCTTCCTCGCCCGCTGCAGGACTCTGCATAGAGGGGTTAAACACTATTGGCCCCAGTAGAGACCCCTGCAATGCACCAGGGGTGAGTGCCTGCCAGCTGCACTTCGTGCCACGCATCACAATCCTCGGAGACCAGCAGCCATGCCAGATTTCAGTCCCCGGCACTGCCCTCTTTGCCAGCCTCTATCTTCTCTGTTGGTCTGCAAGGATGGGGAAGCAGACGGCATCAAGAGCCTTCGTTAGATGAGATGAACAACATTTGCTGCACTTCCCTCACCCACCGCAGCCAGGCACGACATCAAAGGCGGCCATGAGGTTGGTCGGGCCTGCTTTCCCCTCCATAAATCCATGCGGACCACTCACAATCACCTTCTTGTCCTTTCGTCTTGGCAAAGGATGATTTGCTCCACCACCTTTGCAGGGATCGAGGTGAGGCTGACCGGCCTGTCGTTCCCCAGCTCCTCTTTCATGCCCTTTATGAAGACAGGAGGCCCGCTGGCTTTCTCCCAGTCCTCAGAGGCATTCTGTGACTGCCAAAGGACTTTCAAAGGGCGCTGAGAGCGGCCTTGCAGGGACACCAGCCAACGCCCTTGCATGCATGGCGTCAGGTTACCTGCACTCATGTCAGTCCAATCGGTTTGAATGTTTTCCAGACCTGATCCTCCTCTCCCGAGGATAGGTCTTTCCTGCTCCAGACTTCTCCAAGGAATGGCAGGAGCCCGATCTCTCTACAGGAAATCCTGGCAGTAAAGACCAACGTCAAGAACCTTTGGAGTACCTCCATCTTTCCCGTCAGCCCTGCCCTCCACAAAGCTGCTTCGTGCAGTGCTGCGGCTCTCTTTGACCAAGCCTCGCCACTGACCTACCCGGAAGAAGACTTTCCTGGCTGGTGCCCTGCACGTGCTTTGGCTGATTTAACGCCAGGTGAGCTTTGCCTTTTCGCACCCCAACCCTGCATACCCTGACAAGCCTGGCAAACCTTCTCCCCCTTAGCTAAGGGCATCAAGAGGAAAACAGCTGAAACCGCTTGAAACGGAGATGCAACGGCCAGTGACCATTGGAGCGAGCTGAGAGACAGGGAGGAGAGAGAAGCATGTGGCACGTCCTCAGAAAGAGAAGCCTTTGGGTGCTCTGCCGATGCGTGCGGTGCGGGGCAGAGCTGGGCCTCTTCCTGCAAAGGCAGCTGCAAACAATCGCACTTCACTGCCCCAAGCCAACATCCCCTGCCTGCACGGGACCCCTCCTGCACGTGGGGGCATATCCTCCACCTGCATGGACTAGATCTTAATCGGGACATCCTCGGGCCTCTCATCCCAGCACATGAAAGGAGCCTGCATGGCAGGCCAAGCATGTCAGAAATGAGGAAATGAAATGGCAGCGCTGACGGAAACCAAAACAAGACCCGTGCCATTAGGTAGGGTATTTTGCTTTGGAGGTGAGTCTGTTGGAAAATTGCTGCCAGCGTGCAGTGACTGTGGGCCTGGGGCGGTGCAGCAGGAGTATAAAAGCGGGGCCTTCTCCTCACTCTCTCATCCACTCCTCTCGCCTCCATCTCCTTGGGAACAAGGTGAGCCTGAAGGCATTTTTCCTCCTGCTCCTTTTGGACTTCCCAGACCATACCTGCCCCTTTGTCCATGCTCCTGGAACTGCTTGTTGTGAGAGCGGGAAGGGAGTAGAAGGTGTGGCATGGGGAGAGGCTGGGTCTTAGCTGATATGAGTCCTGAGCTATGGGCTAGGTAAAGGTCTGCCCTGGGCTTGGTAACTCTTGGAGGGGATCATCTGGGCTAAAGGAAAGAGAAGCCCGTGGGCCTCCCTCCACAGCCTCCATCTCTCTTCTCCAGCTTCTGCCTTTCTCCCTCATGGTGGGCCTACAGGCTTCTCCTCGTACACCCCTCATGCTCTGCTTTCCCCTGCTCTCTTCCCGCAGGTGCACCTCCAGCCCCGAGACATGTCCTGCTACAGCCCGTGCCTGCCCTGCCAGCCCTGCCAGCCCTGCGGCCCGACCCCGCTGGCCAACAGCTGCAATGAGCCCTGTGTCAGGCAGTGCCAGGACTCCACCGTCGTCATCCAGCCCTCCCCCGTGGTGGTGACCCTGCCCGGCCCCATCCTCAGCTCCTTCCCGCAGAGCACCGCCGTGGGATCCTCCACCTCCGCTGCCGTTGGCAGCATCCTCAGCTCTGAGGGAGTGCCCATCTCCTCCGGGGGCTTTGGCCTCTCCGGCTTCGGCAGCCGCTACTGCGGCAGGAGGTGCCTCCCCTGCTAAAGCTGCTGGCCGTGGCGCTGGGGAAGGCCGCCAGGGACCCACAGCATGGTACCGGACTGGGGACGCATCATCGGCTTGCTGCGTCCAGAGGAGCTGAGCAACGCCAACACCCCTTGCAAAAGGACGAGGCCAGCCTGGGCTCTCCAAAAGCACGGCCCATGCCTGCCTTTCCCATTTCCAGCTCTCTCCTTTCCCTCCCGTGCCCTTGTTCTCTTGTGCTCCCCTGGGTGGGGAGCCCCACAAAGCCAGCCTAGGGAGGACTTGCCGGCCCTGCTCCGTCTGTGGGGCAGGCACATGGACACCTGGCGGAATATCAGCCCCAGCCATGGCGTGCAGATTCCTGTCTGCCCCTGCTGCTCCCTGCACTGGGACCGCCACTCGGGCTGACCTCTTTTCCCTCTTTTGACTCATTAAAGTTCTGATGCACCCCAGCCCGTGCCTTTGTCTCATCCCTTCCCCTGCAGACGCTCTCCCACGATACGCAGGGGAAGAGGGGTGTTGCTCAGCAGTGGTTCTGGGAGGGGGTTGTTGGAGATGGCTTTGCAGGGACTGTTAACACGGGCTTGCTTTGCCTATTCTTAGTCATGCATTGGGTGACCCTCTGCTTTCTACACCTCTCTGCCTCTTCTGGGCCTGGATAGAATGACCCGATGCTGGTCAATGACCACAGATAGCTCCTCCAGAGGTGATTCGAGGTCTCCCGCCAAAGCATTCTCTTCTCCATGCTCAACACGCCCTGCGTCCACAACCCCTCCTCCCCAACCAAGTGCTCCAGCCTTCTCAGCACCCTGCCCACCCACGGCTGGACTCACACCGCTTGATCAAGGTCTTTCTTGCATTACAGCCCAAAACTTGACACAGCATGCCAGATGCCGTCAGGCAAGCACTGAGCAGACTGGGATCGTCCCTCCCATTGATCTCCTGGGTACGCTCTCGCTCATACAGTCCAGGTTGTTGATGACAGTCCTTGCTGTCCAGGAACAGTGCTGGGAGTTGCACCTGTTTTGATGCGGTTACCGCAAGCACCGTTTCCTGGCCCTGCTTTTGGGCTGCAACTTCTCAGCGGTTGAAGGATGTGTGGGGACACAGGGCTGGTTCCTACCAAGCCAGCTTCCGATCAGGACTCTGAGTGGCCACGTATCATTGTGCCCATCTCTGTCCTGCAGCGCTTCACTAGCTCCCCTCTGTCGGCTGCAAGTCTCTCCGCAGCCTTTGCTGCTGGTCTACGCACTGCTTTGGAGAGCTCTTGGACAGCCCTGAGACACTCAGTCTGCAGACGCTGCCTCTCTTCCTTCCCCGAGTCTCTCCCTGCCCTTCCGCCCTCCAGAAACATTCCCACGAAACCCTAGGCACAGACAGGGAAGGAGCAGGTCAAGGAGGACATGCACTGCCCATGAGCCTGTGTGGTGTATTGACCCCAGCCAGAACTAAGCACCCACTGGCCCTTCTCCCTCGCCGTGCTTTCCCGCTGGGATGGGGGCAGAACTGGAAGAGCAAGAGTGTGAAATACCCATGGGTCAACATCAGGGCTGCCGAAGAGGGGAAAGGGCAAAAGAGAAAAAAACAAGTGATGCAAAGGCAATCACGCACTATTTAGCACCAGCAGACCAATGCCCAGCGGGCCTCCGACGAAGGGTTACTTTGGAAAGACTGACCACAGTTTTATTGCTGATCAGGATGCTAAATGGCATGGAACAACCCTTTGGTCTCTTCACGATCAGTCCACGATCCTTAACTGAGTTCAGCAGTTGCCATGCACCCCTTCCGCAGCACGTGCACCAAGGCTAAGAGGGCACAGCTGGGCAGAGGCTCAGCAAAGCCGGGCCTGATGGCCAGGGGCTCTGGTGGGGTCATGGATGCCTTCCTCGCCTGCAACTGACAGTGCCCCATGGGCACTCTGGCTGCACCCAAGGCGTTAGAGTCAACGGCTCAAGGTCCAAGTGGGGGATACCAGTGATGACTGGTGTCCCTCAGGGGTCCGTACTGGCACCAATACTGTTGCATATCCTCCTCAGTGACATACATCGTGGGATTGAGTGCATCCCCAGCAAGTTTGTGCGTGACGCCACGCTGAGGGGCGTAACTGATACGCTTGATGGAAGGGATGCTGTCCGGAGGGATCTTGACAGGCTTGAAGAATGGACCCATGTGAAACTCTCATAAGAAGGCAGTTAAACAAGGTCACGTGCAAGGGCCTGCACCTGGGCTGGGGCAAAATAAATGCAGACTGCAGGATAAACGGTTGAGAGCAGCCCTGCAGAGAAGGACTTGGGGATACTGGAGGTTGAAAGATTGGACATGAGCCAGCAGCGTGCACTTGCAGCCCAGAAAGCCAGTCGTGCCTGGGCTGCATCAAAAGGAAGCATGGCCAGCAGGTCGAGGGAGGTGATTCTTTGCTTCTGGTCCGCTCTTGTTAGACCCCACCTGGAGCACTGCATCCAGTCTGAGGTCCCCAGTACAAAAAAGACATGGACCTCTTAGAGCAGCTCCAGAGAAGAGCTACAGAAACAAGCAGAGGGCTGCATCAGCCCTCCTAGGTAGAAAGGCTGAAGAAGCTGGCGTTGTTCAGCCTGGAGAAGGGAAGGCTCTGTCGGGGGAGACCTTACTGCAGCCTTTCAATATCTAAAGGGGACTTATAAGTCGGAAGCCGGAGAGAGATTTTTATCAAGACCTGTAGTGATAGGACAAGGAGCAACAGTTTTAAACCGAAACAGGGTAGATTTAAACTAGATATTAGGAAGGCATTTTTTACAACAAGGGTAGCGTATCACTGGAAGAGGTTGCCCAGAGACTGATGGGACGTCCCATCGTTGCAAGTGTTCCAGGTCAGGTTTGACAGAACTTTGAGTAACGTGATGTAGCAACGGAGATCCCTGCCCATTGCAGGCAGACTGGACTGGATGATCTTTAAGGGTCTCTTCCAACCAAAACCATTCTATGACTCTATCATAATACGGCTCTATGAGAAGGCAGACCACCGCACTGTGTTCCACGGGCTTCTCCTTCTCTTCAGACCAAAAGTTCCCCAACAAGAGCGACCCTTGGACAATACTTAGTTACGATGGGTTCTCCTGGCCTCTCCTGGAAAGCTAGTGCCTCTGTCTTGGCAATACAACATTCCTTCGCGATTACTTGCATCACAGTGTTGAGCGTACTGAGGAGCATGAAGAGGTGTGCACAACAAAGCGGACGGTAGCCACTGAACAATGTAGGGTAATTCCATCCAGACCCGAAGAGGCAGACAAATCTAGAAACGAGAAGATCACCCGATGCAACACTAAGCATACTCAATGTAAGCCCCTGTTGACAATCAGTGCAAAACCATCCCCAAAAACCCCCTCCCAGAACCACCGCTGAGCAACAAGCCTCTGCTTCAGCATCTTGGGACAGCATCTGCAAGGGAAAAGACGACACAGAGGCAGGGTCTGGGATGCAACAGAACTTTAATGAGTCAAAAGAGGGAAATGAGGTCAGCCTGAGTGGCGGTCCCAGCGCAGGGGGCAGCAGGGGCAGACAGGAATCTGCACCCCATGGCTGTGGCTGATATTCCGCCAGGTGTCCATGTGCCTGCCCTACAGAGGGAGCAGGGCTGGCAGGTCCTCCCTAGGCTGGCTTTGTGGGGCTCCCCACCCAGGGGAGCACAAGAGAACAAGGGCACGGGAGGGAAAGGAGAGAGCTGGAAATGGGAAAGGCAGGCATGGGCCGTTCTTTTGGAGAGCCCAGGCTGGCCCCGTCCTTTTGCAAGGGGTGTTGGCGTTGCTCAGCTCCTCTGGACGCAGCAAGCCGATGATGCGTCCCCAGTCCGGTACCATGCTGTGGGTCCCTGGCGGCCTTCCCCAGCGCCACGGCCAGCAGCTTTAGCAGGGGAGGCACCTCCTGCCGCAGTAGCGGCTGCCGAAGCCGGAGAGGCCAAAGCCCCCGGAGGAGATGGGCACTCCCTCAGAGCTGAGGATGCTGCCAACGGCAGCGGAGGTGGAGGATCCCACGGCGGTGCTCTGCGGGAAGGAGCTGAGGATGGGGCCGGGCAGGGTCACCACCACGGGGGAGGGCTGGATGACGACGGTGGAGTCCTGGCACTGCCTGACACAGGGCTCATTGCAGCTGTTGGCCAGCGGGGTCGGGCCGCAGGGCTGGCAGGGCTGGCAGGGCAGGCACGGGCTGTAGCAGGACATGTCTCGGGGCTGGAGGTGCACCTGCGGGAAGAGAGCAGGGGAAAGCAGAGCATGAGGGGTGTACGAGGAGAAGCCTGTAGGCCCACCATGAGGGAGAAAGGCAGAAGCTGGAGAAGAGAGATAGAGGCTGTGGAGGGAGGCCCACGGGCTTCTCTTTCCTTTAGCCCAGATGATCCCCTCCAAGAGTTACCAAGCCCAGGGCAGACCTTTACCTAGCCCATAGCTCAGGACTCATATCAGCTAAGACCCAGCCTCTCCCCATGCCACACCTTCTACTCCCTTCCCGCTCTCACAACAAGCAGTTCCAGGAGCATGGACAAAGGGGCAGGTATGGTCTGGGAAGTCCAAAAGGAGCAGGAGGAAAAATGCCTTCAGGCTCACCTTGTTCCCAAGGAGATGGAGGCGAGAGGAGTGGATGAGAGAGTGAGGAGAAGGCCCCGCTTTTATACTCCTGCTGCACCGCCCCAGGCCCACAGTCACTGCACGCTGGCAGCAATTTTCCAACAGACTCACCTCCAAAGCAAAATACCCTACCTAATGGCACGGGTCGTGTTTTGGTTTCCGTCAGCGCTGCCATTTCATTTCCTCATTTCTGACATGCTTGGCCTGCCATGCAGGCTCCTTTCATGTGCTGGGATGAGAGGCCCGAGGATGTCCCGATTAAGATCTAGTCCGTGCAGGTGGAGGATATGCCCCCACGTGCAGGAGGGGTCCCGTGCAGGCAGGGGATGTTGGCTTGGGGCAGTGAAGTGCGATTGTTTGCAGCTGCCTTTGCAGGAAGAGGCCCAGCTCTGCCCCGCACCGCACGCATCGGCAGAGCACCCAAAGGCTTCTCTTTCTGAGGACGTGCCACATGCTTCTCTCTCCTCCCTGTCTCTCAGCTCGCTCCAATGGTCACTGGCCGTTGCATCTCCGTTTCAAGCGGTTTCAGCTGTTTTCCTCTTGATGCCCTTAGCTAAGGGGGAGAAGGTTTGCCAGGCTTGTCAGGGTATGCAGGGTTGGGGTGCGAAAAGGCAAAGCTCACCTGGCGTTAAATCAGCCAAAGCACGTGCAGGGCACCAGCCAGGAAAGTCTTCTTCCGGGTAGGTCAGTGGCGAGGCTTGGTCAAAGAGAGCCGCAGCACTGCACGAAGCAGCTTTGTGGAGGGCAGGGCTGACGGGAAAGATGGAGGTACTCCAAAGGTTCTTGACGTTGGTCTTTACTGCCAGGATTTCCTGTAGAGAGATCGGGCTCCTGCCATTCCTTGGAGAAGTCTGGAGCAGGAAAGACCTATCCTCGGGAGAGGAGGATCAGGTCTGGAAAACATTCAAACCGATTGGACTGACATGAGTGCAGGCAACCTGATGCCATGCCCGCAAGGGCGTTGGCTGGTGTCCCTGCAAGGCCGCTCTCAGCGCCCTTTGAAAGTCCTTTGGCAGTCACAGAATGCCTCTGAGGACTGGGAGAAAGCCAGCGGGCCTCCTGTCTTCATAAAGGGCATGAAAGAGGAGCTGGGGAATGACAGGCCGGTCAGCCTCACCTCGATCCCTGCAAAGGTGGTGGAGCAAATCATCCTTTGCCAAGACGAAAGGACAAGAAGGTGATTGTGAGTGGTCCGCATGGATTTATGGAGGGGAAAGCAGGCCCGACCAACCTCATGGCCGCCTTTGATGTCGTGCCTGGCTGCGGTGGGTGAGGGAAGTGCAGCAAATGTTGTTCATCTCATCTAACGAAGGCTCTTGATGCCGTCTGCTTCCCCATCCTTGCAGACCAACAGAGAAGATAGAGGCTGGCAAAGAGGGCAGTGCCGGGGACTGAAATCTGGCATGGCTGCTGGTCTCCGAGGATTGTGATGCGTGGCACGAAGTGCAGCTGGCAGGCACTCACCCCTGGTGCATTGCAGGGGTCTCTACTGGGGCCAATAGTGTTTAACCCCTCTATGCAGAGTCCTGCAGCGGGCGAGGAAGAACCTCCGCACCACTACAGGCTGGGGCCGATGGGCTTCCAAAGAGCTTTGCAGCAGAGGCCGTGGGTGCTGAAGGACATCGTGAGGCAGCCCGCACCTTTGGGGAAATGGCATCCGACAGCATCCTGGGCTGCGTTAGGAAGGGGTTTGCTATCAGATGGCAGAGGGTGATCCCTCTTCCTGGCTGCACGCTGCTGAGACCACAACTGCTGTCCAGTTCGTGGCTCCTCAGTATGAGAGATGCACGGCCATACTGGTGCGAGTCCAGCAAGGCCACGGAGCCCGTGCAATGCCTGGAGCCCCTGCGGCAGGAGGGGCTGCGACAGGTGGGGTTGTTCACCCTGCAGGAGAGAAGGCCCCAGGGCACGCTTCGTAGCTTTGGGTAAAAGAGTGGATCGGAGGGAGTGAAGAACATAGAGCGAGAGTGTCCTGAGTCCTATCCAGGGAAGGGACAAGGGGTAACAGGCACATACTGAAATACGGGAAATTCCAGGGAAACATAAGAAAAGGCTTTGTTAGTGTGAGAGTGGTGAAGCGCCGGCTGTGTTTGCCCAGAGAGGTTGTGGATTCTCGATCCTTGCAGGTTTTTGGAGCTTGACGGGTCTTGTCCCTGAGCATCCTCCAAAGGCTGACCGTGCTTTGAGCAGGGGCGTTGGGCTAGACGGTCTCCAGAGGTCCCTTCCAACCTCAAGGATCCTGCGAATCTGTCATGGGTAAAAACGGGTGCTGCACAGCTGGCCCTGAGAGGGAAGAACTGTGTTGGGAACATTGGAGTCAAGGGAAGCCGTGGCTATCACACCTGAGAAACTTTGTGTTGAAGCCCTGACGGCAGGGAGGAAAGCGAGTAGCAGAGTACAGTCGCTGGACTTCAGGCACGCTGACTTCCGCCTGTTCAGGCAGCTGGTAGGTAGGATGCCATGGAAGCAGCTGAGAAGGGCCAAGGAGCTCAGAAAAGCTGGCAGCGCCTCAGGCATCTCGTGGTCCAAGAGCAAGAAAGGTCCAGGCAATACGCAGGAGAACAAGCAGATACTTTGAGGGTGGAAGGGAATGGACGCACAGGCCTCATCTTCCTGGCCAAAGAGCCCCGTCTGCGGTGAGGAGCTCTCCTGAATTCTCAGGGAAAGAGGGAAAGAAAGGGTCGCAGAAAACATCTCCCTGCTCTGGCGGGAACTCATCCCTGGGTCCCATGTGATACGTCTTCTCCCGGGCACTGGGGCATAAGCGCACCTCCTTTCCCACACGCCAGAAGCCGCTGCAGCTTGGAGTACAGCCCAGCACCATTGGGGAGGCAAGGAAACTTCCCCCAGCTCCGCGAGGAGGGAAGGCTGGCAGGACCCTGCATTGCCACGTGCCGGAGGATGCTCAGGGAGGGGATGTGCTCAGCAGGGCCCTGGGTACAAAACCAGCTCTCAGACTACATGGAGGAGGTGATGCACTTCCCTGCCCTGCAGACAGGGAGGCAGCTGGGACGCGTCCCAGGAGGGCAAGGGAATGCCCTCAGTAGCAAGCTTCCTGGGATAGACTCTCCCTACCCACGGCGAGTCACACTCTAATTTTGGATTGGCCGTGTGTCAGCCTTTTGGCGTGAGGCCAAGCTGGGAGTGCGTGCTGTGTGCAGGCCTGTGTCCCACGAAGGGTGAATTGCCCTGCGGCCAGGGCAGCTCCAGCCCTGCCCCAGAAAACCGTCTCTGAGCACTGGGCTGTACCCCAGTACACAGCTCCAGGCAGCCCCAACAGCCGTTGCCCTAGGCATGACCTTCTTGCCGGCACTCCCACATCTCAGGGGGCTCTCAGGACAGTCAGCATGTTCTGGAAATGTGTCACCTGCTGCTCGCGGTCCAAAGCGTGCGACCAAAGTGCATGGTGGTGTGATGAGAATGGGAGGAACACGGTGCTGCCGCGAGCCTCAACACACCCCTCTGGTAGTGAGGAGGGACCCGACTCCACAGGGCTTGTTGAGGAATCACAGGGTTCGGGAGGGCAACATTCTCCTGCCACAAGGCTGCTGATTGCACTGGCTGGGGACCCCCGGAGACTGCTATGAGAGGGGGCGGCTTTACCAAAGAGACACAAGCAGGAGAGGACTGCAGTGTTAGGAGGTTATGTGCACCTTCCTGCAAAGGGAGGGGAAAACAACCCCATTAGATTTCCCCAGACCCATGCCCCGCAGCTGCACAGACCCCTCCAGCACTTGGAGCACATCTTCTGCCTGTACTGATGTGTTCCTACCGGGGAAATGCTTGGGCCTTTCATCTCGATACTTGAAAGGAGGCTCTGAGGCCTAATGGTCATGTCAGAAACGAGGAAATGAAATGGCAGCGCTGACGGAAACCAAAACACGACCCGTGCCATTAGGTCAGATATTTTGCTTTGGAGGTGAGTCTGTTGGAAAATTGCTGCCGGTGTGCAGCGACTGTGGGCCTGGGGCGGTGCAGCAGCAGTATAAAAGCGGGCCCTTCTCCTCACTCTCTCATCCACTCCTCTCGCCTCCATCTCCTTGGGAACAAGGTGAGCCTGAAGCCCTTTCTCCTCTCCCTCCTTGTGCTTCGCCTCGTCCTCCTCCAGGATTTCTCAGCACAAACTTGCCTTTTTGTCCTGTGCGGGCTCAAGGGCTGCTTGTAATGTCAGAAGGAAGGGGTAGATGGCGTGGCTTGGAGAGAAGTTGGGCCTTGGCTGAGGTGTCTCCTGAGCTATGGGCTAGGCAGGGATCTCCCTGGCTGTGGTTGCTATTGATAGGGTTCTTCTGGGCTGAAGGGAAAGAGAAGCCCGTGGGCCGCCCTAAATATCCTCCATCTCGCTTCTCTAGCTCGTGGCTTTTCTCCCTTGTGTTGGGGTGACAGACCGCTCCTTATGCACTCCTCATGCTCTGCTTTCCCCTGCCCTCTCTCCCAGGTGCACCTCCAGCCCCGAGACATGTCCTGCTACAGCCCGTGCCTGCCCTGCCAGCCCTGCCAGCCCTGCGGCCCGACCCCGCTGGCCAACAGCTGCAACGAGCCCTGTGTCAGGCAGTGCCAGGACTCCACCGTCGTCATCCAGCCCTCCCCCGTGGTGGTGACCCTGCCCGGCCCCATCCTCAGCTCCTTCCCGCAGAGCACCGCCGTGGGATCCTCCACCTCCGCTGCCGTTGGCAGCATCCTCAGCTCTGAGGGAGTGCCCATCTCCTCCGGGGGCTTTGGCCTCTCCGGCTTCGGCAGCCGCTACTGCGGCAGGAGGTGCCTCCCCTGCTAAAGCTGCTGGCCGTGGCGCTGGGGAAGGCCGCCAGGGACCCACAGCATGGTACCGGACTGGGGACGCATCATCGGCTTGCTGCGTCCAGAGGAGCTGAGCAACGCCAACACCCCTTGCAAAAGGACGGGGCCAGCCTGGGCTCTCCAAAAGAACGGCCCATGCCTGCCTTTCCCATTTCCAGCTCTCTCCTTTCCCTCCCGTGCCCTTGTTCTCTTGTGCTCCCCTGGGTGGGGAGCCCCACAAAGCCAGCCTAGGGAGGACCTGCCGGCCCTGCTCCCTCTGTAGGGCAGGCACATGGACACCTGGCGGAATATCAGCCCCAGCCATGGGGTGCAGATTCCTGTCTGCCCCTGCTGCCCCCTGCGCTGGGACCGCCACTCGGGCTGACCTCATTTCCCTCTTTTGACTCATTAAAGTTCTGTTGCATCCCAGACCCTGCCTCTGTGTCATCTTTTCCCTTGCAGATGCTGTCCCAAGATGCTCAGTCAGAGGCTTGTTGCTCAGTGGTGGTTCTGGGAGGGGGTTTTTGGGGATGGTTTTGCACTGATTGTCAACAGGGGCTTACATTGAGTATGCTTAGTGTTGCATCGGGTGATCTTCTCGTTTCTAGATTTGTCTGCCTCTTCGGGTCTGGATGGAATTACCCTACATTGTTCAGTGGCTACCGTCCGCTTTGTTGTGCACACCTCTTCATGCTCCTCAGTACGCTCAACACTGTGATGCAAGTAATCGCGAAGGAATGTGGTATCGACAAGACAGGGGCACTAGCTTTCCAGGAGAGGCCAGGAGAACCCATCGTAACTAAGTATTGTCCAAGGGTCGCTCTTGTTGGGGAACTTTTGGTCTGAAGAGAAGGAGAAGCCCGTGGAACACAGTGCGGTGGTCTGCCTTCTCATAGAGCCGTATTATGATAGAGTCATAGAATGGTTTTGGTTGGAAGAGACCCTTAAAGATCATCCAGTCCAGTCTGCCTGCAATGGGCAGGGATCTCCGTTGCTACATCACGTTACTCAAAGTTCTGTCAAACCTGACCTGGAACACTTGCAATGATGGGACGTCCCATCAGTCTCTGGGCAACCTCTTCCAGTGATACGCTACCCTTGTTGTAAAAAATGCCTTCCTAATATCTAGTTTAAATCTACCCTGTTTCGGTTTAAAACTGTTGCTCCTTGTCCTATCACTACAGGTCTTGATAAAAATCTCTCTCCGGCTTCCGACTTATAAGTCCCCTTTAGATATTGAAAGGCTGCAGTAAGGTCTCCCCCGACAGAGCCTTCCCTTCTCCAGGCTGAACAACGCCAGCTTCTTCAGCCTTTCTACCTAGGAGGGCTGATGCAGCCCTCTGCTTGTTTCTGTAGCTCTTCTCTGGAGCTGCTCTAAGAGGTCCATGTCTTTTTTGTACTGGGGACCTCAGACTGGACGCAGTGCTCCAGGTGGGGTCTAACAAGAGCGGACCAGAAGCAAAGAATCACCTCCCTCGACCTGCTGGCCATGCTTCCTTTTGATGCAGCCCAGGCACGACTGGCTTTCTGGGCTGCAAGTGCACGCTGCTGGCTCATGTCCAATCTTTCAACCTCCAGTATCCCCAAGTCCTTCTCTGCAGGGCTGCTCTCAACCGTTTATCCTGCAGTCTGCATTTATTTTGCCCCAGCCCAGGTGCAGGCCCTTGCACGTGACCTTGTTTAACTGCCTTCTTATGAGAGTTTCACATGGGTCCATTCTTCAAGCCTGTCAAGATCCCTCCGGACAGCATCCCTTCCATCAAGCGTATCAGTTACGCCCCGCAGCGTGGCGTCACGCACAAACTTGCTGGGGATGCACTCAATCCCACGATGTATGTCACTGAGGAGGATATGCAACAGTATTGGTGTCAGTACGGACCCCTGAGGGACACCAGTCATCACTGGTGTCCCCCACTTGGACCTTGAGCCGTTGACTCTAACGCCTTGGGTGCAGCCAGAGTGCTGCACTAAATAGTGCGTGATTGCCTTTGCATCACTTGTTTTTTTCTCTTTTGCCCTTTCCCCTCTTCGGCAGCCCTGATGTTGACCCATGGGTATTTCACACTCTTGCTCTTCCAGTTCTGCCCCCATCCCACCGGGAAAGCACGGCGAGGGAGAAGGGCCAGTGGGTGCTTAGTTCTGGCTGGGGTCAATACACCACACAGGCTCATGGGCAGTGCATGTCCTCCTTGACCTGCTCCTTCCCTGTCTGTGCCTAGGGTTTCGTGGGAATGTTTCTGGAGGGCGGAAGGGCAGGGAGAGACTCGGGGAAGGAAGAGAGGCAGCGTCTGCAGACTGAGTGTCTCAGGGCTGTCCAAGAGCTCTCCAAAGCAGTGCGTAGACCAGCAGCAAAGGCTGCGGAGAGACTTGCAGCCGACAGAGGGGAGCTAGTGAAGTGCTGCAGGACAGAGATGGGCACAATGATACGTGGCCACTCAGAGTCCTGATCGGAAGCTGGCTTGGTAGGAACCAGCCCTGTGTCCCCACACATCCTTCAACCGCTGAGAAGTTGCAGCCCAAAAGCAGGGCCAGGAAACGGTGCTTGCGGTAACCGCATCAAAACAGGTGCAACTCCCAGCACTGTTCCTGGACAGCAAGGACTGTCATCAACAACCTGGACTGTATGAGCGAGAGCGTACCCAGGAGATCAATGGGAGGGACGATCCCAGTCTGCTCAGTGCTTGCCTGACGGCATCTGGCATGCTGTGTCAAGTTTTGGGCTGTAACGCAAGAAAGACCTTGATCAAGCAGTGTGAGTCCAGCCGTGGGTGGGCAGGGTGCTGAGAAGGCTGGAGCACTTGGTTGGGGAGGAGGGGTTGTGGACGCAGGGCGTGTTGAGCATGGAGAAGAGAATGCTTTGGCGGGAGACCTCGAATCACCTCTGGAGGAGCTATCTGTGGTCATTGACCAGCATCGGGTCATTCTATCCAGGCCCAGAAGAGGCAGAGAGGTGTAGAAAGCAGAGGGTCACCCAATGCATGACTAAGAATAGGCAAAGCAAGCCCGTGTTAACAGTCCCTGCAAAGCCATCTCCAACAACCCCCTCCCAGAACCACTGCTGAGCAACACCCCTCTTCCCCTGCGTATCGTGGGAGAGCGTCTGCAGGGGAAGGGATGAGACAAAGGCACGGGCTGGGGGTGCATCAGAACTTTAATGAGTCAAAAGAGGGAAAAGAGGTCAGCCCGAGTGGCGGTCCCAGTGCAGGGAGCAGCAGGGGCAGACAGGAATCTGCACGCCATGGCTGGGGCTGATATTGCGCCAGGTGTCCATGTGCCTGCCCCACAGACGGAGCAGGGCCGGCAAGTCCTCCCTAGGCTGGCTTTGTGGGGCTCCCCACCCAGGGGAGCACAAGAGAACAAGGGCACGAGAGGGAAAGGAGAGAGCTGGAAATGGGAAAGGCAGGCATGGGCCGTGCTTTTGGAGAGCCCAGGCTGGCCTCGTCCTTTTGCAAGGGGTGTTGGCGTTGCTCAGCTCCTCTGGACGCAGCAAGCCGATGATGCGTCCCCAGTCCGGCACCATGCTGTGGGTCCCTGGCGGCCTTCCCCAGCGCCACGGCCAGCAGCTTTAGCAGGGGAGGCACCTCCTGCCGCAGTAGCGGCTGCCGAAGCCGGAGAGGCCAAAGCCCCCGGAGGAGATGGGCACTCCCTCAGAGCTGAGGATGCTGCCAACGGCAGCGGAGGTGGAGGATCCCACGGCGGTGCTCTGCGGGAAGGAGCTGAGGATGGGGCCGGGCAGGGTCACCACCACGGGGGAGGGCTGGATGACGACGGTGGAGTCCTGGCACTGCCTGACACAGGGCTCATTGCAGCTGTTGGCCAGCGGGGTCGGGCCGCAGGGCTGGCAGGGCTGGCAGGGCAGGCACGGGCTGTAGCAGGACATGTCTCGGGGCTGGAGGTGCACCTGCGGGAAGAGAGCAGGGGAAAGCAGAGCATGAGGGGTGTACGAGGAGAAGCCTGTAGGCCCACCATGAGGGAGAAAGGCAGAAGCTGGAGAAGAGAGATGGAGGCTGTGGAGGGAGGCCCACGGGCTTCTCTTTCCTTTAGCCCAGATGATCCCCTCCAAGAGTTACCAAGCCCAGGGCAGACCTTTACCTAGCCCATAGCTCAGGACTCATATCAGCTAAGACCCAGCCTCTCCCCATGCCACACCTTCTACTCCCTTCCCGCTCTCACAACAAGCAGTTCCAGGAGCATGGACAAAGGGGCAGGTATGGTCTGGGAAGTCCAAAAGGAGCAGGAGGAAAAATGCCTTCAGGCTCACCTTGTTCCCAAGGAGATGGAGGCGAGAGGAGTGGATGAGAGAGTGAGGAGAAGGCCCCGCTTTTATACTCCTGCTGCACCGCCCCAGGCCCACAGTCACTGCACGCTGGCAGCAATTTTCCAACAGACTCACCTCCAAAGCAAAATACCCTACCTGATGGCACGGGTCGTGTTTTGGTTTCCGTCAGCGCTGCCATTTCATTTCCTCATTTCTGACATGCTTGGCCTGCCATGCAGGCTCCTTTCATGTGCTGGGATGAGAGGCCCGAGGATGTCCCGATTAAGATCTAGTCCGTGCAGGTGGAGGATATGCCCCCACGTGCAGGAGGGGTCCCGTGCAGGCAGGGGATGTTGGCTTGGGGCAGTGAAGTGCGATTGTTTGCAGCTGCCTTTGCAGGAAGAGGCCCAGCTCTGCCCCGCACCGCACGCATCGGCAGAGCACCCAAAGGCTTCTCTTTCTGAGGACGTGCCACATGCTTCTCTCTCCTCCCTGTCTCTCAGCTCGCTCCAATGGTCACTGGCCGTTGCATCTCCGTTTCAAGCGGTTTCAGCTGTTTTCCTCTTGATGCCCTTAGCTAAGGGGGAGAAGGTTTGCCAGGCTTGTCAGGGTATGCAGGGTTGGGGTGCGAAAAGGCAAAGCTCACCTGGCGTTAAATCAGCCAAAGCACGTGCAGGGCACCAGCCAGGAAAGTCTTCTTCCGGGTAGGTCAGTGGCGAGGCTTGGTCAAAGAGAGCCGCAGCACTGCACGAAGCAGCTTTGTGGAGGGCAGGGCTGACGGGAAAGATGGAGGTACTCCAAAGGTTCTTGACGTTGGTCTTTACTGCCAGGATTTCCTGTAGAGAGATCGGGCTCCTGCCATTCCTTGGAGAAGTCTGGAGCAGGAAAGACCTATCCTCGGGAGAGGAGGATCAGGTCTGGAAAACATTCAAACCGATTGGACTGACATGAGTGCAGGCAACCTGATGCCATGCCCGCAAGGGCGTTGGCTGGTGTCCCTGCAAGGCCGCTCTCAGCGCCCTTTGAAAGTCCTTTGGCAGTCACAGAATGCCTCTGAGGACTGGGAGAAAGCCAGCGGGCCTCCTGTCTTCATAAAGGGCATGAAAGAGGAGCTGGGGAATGACAGGCCGGTCAGCCTCACCTCGATCCCTGCAAAGGTGGTGGAGCAAATCATCCTTTGCCAAGACGAAAGGACAAGAAGGTGATTGTGAGTGGTCCGCATGGATTTATGGAGGGGAAAGCAGGCCCGACCAACCTCATGGCCGCCTTTGATGTCGTGCCTGGCTGCGGTGGGTGAGGGAAGTGCAGCAAATGTTGTTCATCTCATCTAACGAAGGCTCTTGATGCCGTCTGCTTCCCCATCCTTGCAGACCAACAGAGAAGATAGAGGCTGGCAAAGAGGGCAGTGCCGGGGACTGAAATCTGGCATGGCTGCTGGTCTCCGAGGATTGTGATGCGTGGCACGAAGTGCAGCTGGCAGGCACTCACCCCTGGTGCATTGCAGGGGTCTCTACTGGGGCCAATAGTGTTTAACCCCTCTATGCAGAGTCCTGCAGCAGGCGAGGAAGAACCTCCGCACCACTACAGGCTGGGGCCGATGGGCTTCCAAAGAGCTTTGCAGCAGAGGCCGTGGGTGCTGAAGGACATCGTGAGGCAGCCCGCACCTTTGGGGAAATGGCATCCGACAGCATCCTGGGCTGCGTTAGGAAGGGGTTTGCTATCAGATGGCAGAGGGTGATCCCTCTTCCTGGCTGCACGCTGCTGAGACCACAACTGCTGTCCAGTTCGTGGCTCCTCAGTATGAGAGATGCACGGCCATACTGGTGCGAGTCCAGCAAGGCCACGGAGCCCGTGCAATGCCTGGAGCCCCTGCGGCAGGAGGGGCTGCGACAGGTGGGGTTGTTCACCCTGCAGGAGAGAAGGCCCCAGGGCACGCTTCGTAGCTTTGGGTAAAAGAGTGGATCGGAGGGAGTGAAGAACATAGAGCGAGAGTGTCCTGAGTCCTATCCAGGGAAGGGACAAGGGGTAACAGGCACATACTGAAATACGGGAAATTCCAGGGAAACATAAGAAAAGGCTTTGTTAGTGTGAGAGTGGTGAAGCGCCGGCTGTGTTTGCCCAGAGAGGTTGTGGATTCTCGATCCTTGCAGGTTTTTGGAGCTTGACGGGTCTTGTCCCTGAGCATCCTCCAAAGGCTGACTGTGCTTTGAGCAGGGGCGTTGGGCTAGACGGTCTCCAGAGGTCCCTTCCAACCTCAAGGATCCTGCGAATCTGTCATGGGTAAAAACGGGTGCTGCACAGCTGGCCCTGAGAGGGAAGAACTGTGTTGGGAACATTGGAGTCAAGGGAAGCCGTGGCTATCACACCTGAGAAACTTTGTGTTGAAGCCCTGACGGCAGGGAGGAAAGCGAGTAGCAGAGTACAGTCGTTGGACTTCAGGCACGCTGACTTCCGCCTGTTCAGGCAGCTGGTAGGTAGGATGCCATGGAAGCAGCTGAGAAGGGCCAAGGAGCTCAGAAAAGCTGGCAGCGCCTCAGGCATCTCGTGGTCCAAAAGCAAGAAAGGTCCAGGCAATACGCAGGAGAACAAGCAGATACTTTGAGGGTGGAAGGGAATGGACGCACAGGCCTCATCTTCCTGGCCAAAGAGCCCCGTCTGCGGTGAGGAGCTCTCCTGAATTCTCAGGGAAAGAGGGAAAGAAAGGGTCGCAGAAAACATCTCCCTGCTCTGGCGGGAACTCATCCCTGGGTCCCATGTGATACGTCTTCTCCCGGGCACTGGGGCATAAGCGCACCTCCTTTCCCACATGCCAGAAGCCGCTGCAGCTTGGAGTACAGCCCAGCACCATTGGGGAGGCAAGGAAACTTCCCCCAGCTCCGCGAGGAGGGAAGGCTGGCAGGACCCTGCATTGCCACGTGCCGGAGGATGCTCAGGGAGGGGATGTGCTCAGCAGGGCCCTGGGTACAAAACCAGCTCTCAGACTACATGGAGGAGGTGATGCACTTCCCTGCCCTGCAGACAGGGAGGCAGCTGGGACGCGTCCCAGGAGGGCAAGGGAATGCCCTCAGTAGCAAGCTTCCTGGGATAGACTCTCCCTACCCACGGCGAGTCACACTCTAATTTTGGATTGGCCGTGTGTCAGCCTTTTGGCGTGAGGCCAAGCTGGGAGTGCGTGCTGTGTGCAGGCCTGTGTCCCACGAAGGGTGAATTGCCCTGCGGCCAGGGCAGCTCCAGCCCTGCCCCGGAAAACCGTCTCTGAGCACTGGGCTGTACCCCAGTACACAGCTCCAGGCAGCCCCAACAGCCGTTGCCCTAGGCATGACCTTCTTGCCGGCACTCCCACATCTCAGGGGGCTCTCAGGACAGTCAGCATGTTCTGGAAATGTGTCACCTGCTGCTCGCGGTCCAAAGCGTGCGACCAAAGTGCATGGTGGTGTGATGAGAATGGGAGGAACACGGTGCTGCCGCGAGCCTCAACACACCCCTCTGGTAGTGAGGAGGGACCCGACTCCACAGGGCTTGTTGAGGAATCACAGGGTTCGGGAGGGCAACATTCTCCTGCCACAAGGCTGCTGATTGCACTGGCTGGGGACCCCCGGAGACTGCTATGAGAGGGGGCGGCTTTACCAAAGAGACACAAGCAGGAGAGGACTGCAGTGTTAGGAGGTTATGTGCACCTTCCTGCAAAGGGAGGGGAAAACAACCCCATCAGATTTCCCCAGACCCATGCCCCGCAGCTGCACAGAGCCCTCCAGCACTTGGAGCACATCTTCTGCCTGTACTGATGTGTTCCTACCTGGGAAATGCTTGGGCCTTTCATCTCGATACTTGAAAGGAGGCTCTGAGGCCTAATGGTCATGTCAGAAACGAGGAAATGAAATGGCAGCGCTGACGGAAACCAAAACACGACCCGTGCCATTAGGTCAGATATTTTGCTTTGGAGGTGAGTCTGTTGGAAAATTGCTGCCGGCGTGCAGCGACTGTGGGCCTGGGGCGGTGCAGCAGCAGTATAAAAGCGGGCCCTTCTCCTCACTCTCTCATCCACTCCTCTCGCCTCCATCTCCTTGGGAACAAGGTGAGCCTGAAGCCCTTTCTCCTCTCCCTCCTTGTGCTTCGCCTCGTCCTCCTCCAGGATTTCTCAGCACAAACTTGCCTTTTTGTCCTGTGCGGGCTCAAGGGCTGCTTGTAATGTCAGAAGGAAGGGGTAGATGGCGTGGCTTGGAGAGAAGTTGGGCCTTGGCTGAGGTGTCTCCTGAGCTATGGGCTAGGCAGGGATCTCCCTGGCTGTGGTTGCTATTGATAGGGTTCTTCTGGGCTGAAGGGAAAGAGAAGCCCGTGGGCCGCCCTAAATATCCTCCATCTCGCTTCTCTAGCTCGTGGCTTTTCTCCCTTGTGTTGGGGTGACAGACCGCTCCTTATGCACTCCTCATGCTCTGCTTTCCCCTGCCCTCTCTCCCAGGTGCACCTCCAGCCCCGAGACATGTCCTGCTACAGCCCGTGCCTGCCCTGCCAGCCCTGCCAGCCCTGCGGCCCGACCCCGCTGGCCAACAGCTGCAACGAGCCCTGTGTCAGGCAGTGCCAGGACTCCACCGTCGTCATCCAGCCCTCCCCCGTGGTGGTGACCCTGCCCGGCCCCATCCTCAGCTCCTTCCCGCAGAGCACCGCCGTGGGATCCTCCACCTCCGCTGCCGTTGGCAGCATCCTCAGCTCTGAGGGAGTGCCCATCTCCTCCGGGGGCTTTGGCCTCTCTGGCTTCGGCAGCCGCTACTGCGGCAGGAGGTGCCTCCCCTGCTAAAGCTGCTGGCCGTGGCGCTGGGGAAGGCCGCCAGGGACCCACAGCATGGTACCGGACTGGGGACGCATCATCGGCTTGCTGCGTCCAGAGGAGCTGAGCAACGCCAACACCCCTTGCAAAAGGACGGGGCCAGCCTGGGCTCTCCAAAAGCACGGCCCATGCCTGCCTTTCCCATTTCCAGCTCTCTCCTTTCCCTCCCGTGCCCTTGTTCTCTTGTGCTCCCCTGGGTGGGGAGCCCCACAAAGCCAGCCTAGGGAGGACCTGCCGGCCCTGCTCCCTCTGTAGGGCAGGCACATGGACACCTGGCGGAATATCAGCCACAGCCATGGGGTGCAGATTCCTGTCTGCCCCTGCTGCCCCCTGCGCTGGGACCGCCACTCGGGCTGACCTCATTTCCCTCTTTTGACTCATTAAAGTTCTGTTGCATCCCAGACCCTGCCTCTGTGTCATCTTTTCCCTTGCAGATGCTGTCCCAAGATGCTCAGTCAGAGGCTTGTTGCTCAGTGGTGGTTCTGGGAGGGGGTTTTTGGGGATGGTTTTGCACTGATTGTCAACAGGGGCTTACATTGAGTATGCTTAGTGTTGCATCGGGTGATCTTCTCGTTTCTAGATTTGTCTGCCTCTTCGGGTCTGGATGGAATTACCCTACATTGTTCAGTGGCTACCGTCCGCTTTGTTGTGCACACCTCTTCATGCTCCTCAGTACGCTCAACACTGTGATGCAAGTAATCGCGAAGGAATGTGGTATCGACAAGACAGGGGCACTAGCTTTCCAGGAGAGGCCAGGAGAACCCATCGTAACTAAGTATTGTCCAAGGGTCGCTCTTGTTGGGGAACTTTTGGTCTGAAGAGAAGGAGAAGCCCGTGGAACACAGTGCGGTGGTCTGCCTTCTCATAGAGCCGTATTATGATAGAGTCATAGAATGGTTTTGGTTGGAAGAGACCCTTAAAGATCATCCAGTCCAGTCTGCCTGCAATGGGCAGGGATCTCCGTTGCTACATCCCGTTACTCAAAGTTCTGTCAAACCTGACCTGGAACACTTGCAACGATGGGACGTCCCATCAGTCTCTGGGCAACCTCTTCCAGTGATACGCTACCCTTGTTGTAAAAAATGCCTTCCTAATATCTAGTTTAAATCTACCCTGTTTCGGTTTAAAACTGTTGCTCCTTGTCCTATCACTACAGGTCTTGATAAAAATCTCTCTCCGGCTTCCGACTTATAAGTCCCCTTTAGATATTGAAAGGCTGCAGTAAGGTCTCCCCCGACAGAGCCTTCCCTTCTCCAGGCTGAACAACGCCAGCTTCTTCAGCCTTTCTACCTAGGAGGGCTGATGCAGCCCTCTGCTTGTTTCTGTAGCTCTTCTCTGGAGCTGCTCTAAGAGGTCCATGTCTTTTTTGTACTGGGGACCTCAGACTGGACGCAGTGCTCCAGGTGGGGTCTAACAAGAGCGGACCAGAAGCAAAGAATCACCTCCCTCGACCTGCTGGCCATGCTTCCTTTTGATGCAGCCCAGGCACGACTGGTTTTCTGGGCTGCAAGTGCACGCTGCTGGCTCATGTCCAATCTTTCAACCTCCAGTATCCCCAAGTCCTTCTCTGCAGGGCTGCTCTCAACCGTTTATCCTGCAGTCTGCATTTATTTTGCCCCAGCCCAGGTGCAGGCCCTTGCACGTGACCTTGTTTAACTGCCTTCTTATGAGAGTTTCACATGGGTCCATTCTTCAAGCCTGTCAAGATCCCTCCGGACAGCATCCCTTCCATCAAGCGTATCAGTTACGCCCCGCAGCGTGGCGTCACGCACAAACTTGCTGGGGATGCACTCAATCCCACGATGTATGTCACTGAGGAGGATATGCAACAGTATTGGTGTCAGTACGGACCCCTGAGGGACACCAGTCATCACTGGTGTCCCCCACTTGGACCTTGAGCCGTTGACTCTAACGCCTTGGGTGCAGCCAGAGTGCTGCACTAAATAGTGCGTGATTGCCTTTGCATCACTTGTTTTTTTCTCTTTTGCCCTTTCCCCTCTTCGGCAGCCCTGATGTTGACCCATGGGTATTTCACACTCTTGCTCTTCCAGTTCTGCCCCCATCCCACCGGGAAAGCACGGCGAGGGAGAAGGGCCAGTGGGTGCTTAGTTCTGGCTGGGGTCAATACACCACACAGGCTCATGGGCAGTGCATGTCCTCCTTGACCTGCTCCTTCCCTGTCTGTGCCTAGGGTTTCGTGGGAATGTTTCTGGAGGGCGGAAGGGCAGGGAGAGACTCGGGGGAGGAAGAGAGGCAGCGTCTGCAGACTGAGTGTCTCAGGGCTGTCCAAGAGCTCTCCAAAGCAGTGCGTAGACCAGCAGCAAAGGCTGCGGAGAGACTTGCAGCCGACAGAGGGGAGCTAGTGAAGTGCTGCAGGACAGAGATGGGCACAATGATACGTGGCCACTCAGAGTCCTGATCGGAAGCTGGCTTGGTAGGAACCAGCCCTGTGTCCCCACACATCCTTCAACCGCTGAGAAGTTGCAGCCCAAAAGCAGGGCCAGGAAACGGTGCTTGCGGTAACCGCATCAAAACAGGTGCAACTCCCAGCACTGTTCCTGGACAGCAAGGACTGTCATCAACAACCTGGACTGTATGAGCGAGAGCGTACCCAGGAGATCAATGGGAGGGACGATCCCAGTCTGCTCAGTGCTTGCCTGACGGCATCTGGCATGCTGTGTCAAGTTTTGGGCTGTAACGCAAGAAAGACCTTGATCAAGCAGTGTGAGTCCAGCCGTGGGTGGGCAGGGTGCTGAGAAGGCTGGAGCACTTGGTTGGGGAGGAGGGGTTGTGGACGCAGGGCGTGTTGAGCATGGAGAAGAGAATGCTTTGGCGGGAGACCTCGAATCACCTCTGGAGGAGCTATCTGTGGTCATTGACCAGCATCGGGTCATTCTATCCAGGCCCAGAAGAGGCAGAGAGGTGTAGAAAGCAGAGGGTCACCCAATGCATGACTAAGAATAGGCAAAGCAAGCCCGTGTTAACAGTCCCTGCAAAGCCATCTCCAACAACCCCCTCCCAGAACCACTGCTGAGCAACACCCCTCTTCCCCTGCGTATCGTGGGAGAGCGTCTGCAGGGGAAGGGATGAGACAAAGGCACGGGCTGGGGTGCATCAGAACTTTAATGAGTCAAAAGAGGGAAAAGAGGTCAGCCCGAGTGGCGGTCCCAGTGCAGGGAGCAGCAGGGGCAGACAGGAATCTGCACGCCATGGCTGGGGCTGATATTGCGCCAGGTGTCCATGTGCCTGCCCCACAGACGGAGCAGGGCCGGCAAGTCCTCCCTAGGCTGGCTTTGTGGGGCTACCCACCCAGGGGAGCACAAGAGAACAAGGGCACGGGAGGGAAAGGAGAGAGCTGGAAATGGGAAAGGCAGGCATGGGCCGTGCTTTTGGAGAGCCCAGGCTGGCCTCGTCCTTTTGCAAGGGGTGTTGGCGTTGCTCAGCTCCTCTGGACGCAGCAAGCCGATGATGCGTCCCCAGTCCGGTACCATGCTGTGGGTCCCTGGCGGCCTTCCCCAGCGCCACGGCCAGCAGCTTTAGCAGGGGAGGCACCTCCTGCCGCAGTAGCGGCTGCCGAAGCCGGAGAGGCCAAAGCCCCCGGAGGAGATGGGCACTCCCTCAGAGCTGAGGATGCTGCCAACGGCAGCGGAGGTGGAGGATCCCACGGCGGTGCTCTGCGGGAAGGAGCTGAGGATGGGGCCGGGCAGGGTCACCACCACGGGGGAGGGCTGGATGACGACGGTGGAGTCCTGGCACTGCCTGACACAGGGCTCGTTGCAGCTGTTGGCCAGCGGGGTCGGGCCGCAGGGCTGGCAGGGCTGGCAGGGCAGGCACGGGCTGTAGCAGGACATGTCTCGGGGCTGGAGGTGCACCTGCGGGAAGAGAGCAGGGGAAAGCAGAGCATGAGGGGTGTACGAGGAGAAGCCTGTAGGCCCACCATGAGGGAGAAAGGCAGAAGCTGGAGAAGAGAGATGGAGGCTGTGGAGGGAGGCCCACGGGCTTCTCTTTCCTTTAGCCCAGATGATCCCCTCCAAGAGTTACCAAGCCCAGGGCAGACCTTTACCTAGCCCATAGCTCAGGACTCATATCAGCTAAGACCCAGCCTCTCCCCATGCCACACCTTCTACTCCCTTCCCGCTCTCACAACAAGCAGTTCCAGGAGCATGGACAAAGGGGCAGGTATGGTCTGGGAAGTCCAAAAGGAGCAGGAGGAAAAATGCCTTCAGGCTCACCTTGTTCCCAAGGAGATGGAGGCGAGAGGAGTGGATGAGAGAGTGAGGAGAAGGCCCCGCTTTTATACTCCTGCTGCACCGCCCCAGGCCCACAGTCACTGCACGCTGGCAGCAATTTTCCAACAGACTCACCTCCAAAGCAAAATACCCTACCTAATGGCACGGGTCGTGTTTTGGTTTCCGTCAGCGCTGCCATTTCATTTCCTCATTTCTGACATGCTTGGCCTGCCATGCAGGCTCCTTTCATGTGCTGGGATGAGAGGCCCGAGGATGTCCCGATTAAGATCTAGTCCGTGCAGGTGGAGGATATGCCCCCACGTGCAGGAGGGGTCCCGTGCAGGCAGGGGATGTTGGCTTGGGGCAGTGAAGTGCGATTGTTTGCAGCTGCCTTTGCAGGAAGAGGCCCAGCTCTGCCCCGCACCGCACGCATCGGCAGAGCACCCAAAGGCTTCTCTTTCTGAGGACGTGCCACATGCTTCTCTCTCCTCCCTGTCTCTCAGCTCGCTCCAATGGTCACTGGCCGTTGCATCTCCGTTTCAAGCGGTTTCAGCTGTTTTCCTCTTGATGCCCTTAGCTAAGGGGGAGAAGGTTTGCCAGGCTTGTCAGGGTATGCAGGGTTGGGGTGCGAAAAGGCAAAGCTCACCTGGCGTTAAATCAGCCAAAGCACGTGCAGGGCACCAGCCAGGAAAGTCTTCTTCCGGGTAGGTCAGTGGCGAGGCTTGGTCAAAGAGAGCCGCAGCACTGCACGAAGCAGCTTTGTGGAGGGCAGGGCTGACGGGAAAGATGGAGGTACTCCAAAGGTTCTTGACGTTGGTCTTTACTGCCAGGATTTCCTGTAGAGAGATCGGGCTCCTGCCATTCCTTGGAGAAGTCTGGAGCAGGAAAGACCTATCCTCGGGAGAGGAGGATCAGGTCTGGAAAACATTCAAACCGATTGGACTGACATGAGTGCAGGCAACCTGATGCCATGCCCGCAAGGGCGTTAGCTGGTGTCCCTGCAAGGCTGCTCTCAGCGCCCTTTGAAAGTCCTTTGGCAGTCACAGAATGCCTCTGAGGACTGGGAGAAAGCCAGCGGGCCTCCTGTCTTCATAAAGGGCATGAAAGAGGAGCTGGGGAATGACAGGCCGGTCAGCCTCACCTCGATCCCTGCAAAGGTGGTGGAGCAAATCATCCTTTGCCAAGACGAAAGGACAAGAAGGTGATTGTGAGTGGTCCGCATGGATTTATGGAGGGGAAAGCAGGCCCGACCAACCTCATGGCCGCCTTTGATGTCGTGCCTGGCTGCGGTGGGTGAGGGAAGTGCAGCAAATGTTGTTCATCTCATCTAACGAAGGCTCTTGATGCCGTCTGCTTCCCCATCCTTGCAGACCAACAGAGAAGATAGAGGCTGGCAAAGAGGGCAGTGCCGGGGACTGAAATCTGGCATGGCTGCTGGTCTCCGAGGATTGTGATGCGTGGCACGAAGTGCAGCTGGCAGGCACTCACCCCTGGTGCATTGCAGGGGTCTCTACTGGGGCCAATAGTGTTTAACCCCTCTATGCAGAGTCCTGCAGCGGGCGAGGAAGAACCTCCGCACCACTACAGGCTGGGGCCGATGGGCTTCCAAAGAGCTTTGCAGCAGAGGCCGTGGGTGCTGAAGGACATCGTGAGGCAGCCCGCACCTTTGGGGAAATGGCATCCGACAGCATCCTGGGCTGCGTTAGGAAGGGGTTTGCTATCAGATGGCAGAGGGTGATCCCTCTTCCTGGCTGCACGCTGCTGAGACCACAACTGCTGTCCAGTTCGTGGCTCCTCAGTATGAGAGATGCACGGCCATACTGGTGCGAGTCCAGCAAGGCCACGGAGCCCGTGCAATGCCTGGAGCCCCTGCGGCAGGAGGGGCTGCGACAGGTGGGGTTGTTCACCCTGCAGGAGAGAAGGCCCCAGGGCACGCTTCGTAGCTTTGGGTAAAAGAGTGGATCGGAGGGAGTGAAGAACATAGAGCGAGAGTGTCCTGAGTCCTATCCAGGGAAGGGACAAGGGGTAACAGGCACATACTGAAATACGGGAAATTCCAGGGAAACATAAGAAAAGGCTTTGTTAGTGTGAGAGTGGTGAAGCGCCGGCTGTGTTTGCCCAGAGAGGTTGTGGATTCTCGATCCTTGCAGGTTTTTGGAGCTTGACGGGTCTTGTCCCTGAGCATCCTCCAAAGGCTGACCGTGCTTTGAGCAGGGGCGTTGGGCTAGACGGTCTCCAGAGGTCCCTTCCAACCTCAAGGATCCTGCGAATCTGTCATGGGTAAAAACGGGTGCTGCACAGCTGGCCCTGAGAGGGAAGAACTGTGTTGGGAACATTGGAGTCAAGGGAAGCCGTGGCTATCACACCTGAGAAACTTTGTGTTGAAGCCCTGACGGCAGGGAGGAAAGCGAGTAGCAGAGTACAGTCGCTGGACTTCAGGCACGCTGACTTCCGCCTGTTCAGGCAGCTGGTAGGTAGGATGCCATGGAAGCAGCTGAGAAGGGCCAAGGAGCTCAGAAAAGCTGGCAGCGCCTCAGGCATCTCGTGGTCCAAGAGCAAGAAAGGTCCAGGCAATACGCAGGAGAACAAGCAGATACTTTGAGGGTGGAAGGGAATGGACGCACAGGCCTCATCTTCCTGGCCAAAGAGCCCCGTCTGCGGTGAGGAGCTCTCCTGAATTCTCAGGGAAAGAGGGAAAGAAAGGGTCGCAGAAAACATCTCCCTGCTCTGGCGGGAACTCATCCCTGGGTCCCATGTGATACGTCTTCTCCCGGGCACTGGGGCATAAGCGCACCTCCTTTCCCACACGCCAGAAGCCGCTGCAGCTTGGAGTACAGCCCAGCACCATTGGGGAGGCAAGGAAACTTCCCCCAGCTCCGCGAGGAGGGAAGGCTGGCAGGACCCTGCATTGCCACGTGCCGGAGGATGCTCAGGGAGGGGATGTGCTCAGCAGGGCCCTGGGTACAAAACCAGCTCTCAGACTACATGGAGGAGGTGATGCACTTCCCTGCCCTGCAGACAGGGAGGCAGCTGGGACGCGTCCCAGGAGGGCAAGGGAATGCCCTCAGTAGCAAGCTTCCTGGGATAGACTCTCCCTACCCACGGCGAGTCACACTCTAATTTTGGATTGGCCGTGTGTCAGCCTTTTGGCGTGAGGCCAAGCTGGGAGTGCGTGCTGTGTGCAGGCCTGTGTCCCACGAAGGGTGAATTGCCCTGCGGCCAGGGCAGCTCCAGCCCTGCCCCGGAAAACCGTCTCTGAGCACTGGGCTGTACCCCAGTACACAGCTCCAGGCAGCCCCAACAGCCGTTGCCCTAGGCATGACCTTCTTGCCGGCACTCCCACATCTCAGGGGGCTCTCAGGACAGTCAGCATGTTCTGGAAATGTGTCACCTGCTGCTCGCGGTCCAAAGCGTGCGACCAAAGTGCATGGTGGTGTGATGAGAATGGGAGGAACACGGTGCTGCCGCGAGCCTCAACACACCCCTCTGGTAGTGAGGAGGGACCCGACTCCACAGGGCTTGTTGAGGAATCACAGGGTTCGGGAGGGCAACATTCTCCTGCCACAAGGCTGCTGATTGCACTGGCTGGGGACCCCCGGAGACTGCTATGAGAGGGGGCGGCTTTACCAAAGAGACACAAGCAGGAGAGGACTGCAGTGTTAGGAGGTTATGTGCACCTTCCTGCAAAGGGAGGGGAAAACAACCCCATCAGATTTCCCCAGACCCATGCCCCCAGGCTGCACAGAGCCCTCCAGCACTTGGAGCACATCTTCTGCCTGTACTGATGTGTTCCTACCGGGGAAATGCTTGGGCCTTTCATCTCGATACTTGAAAGGAGGCTCTGAGGCCTAATGGTCATGTCAGAAACGAGGAAATGAAATGGCAGCGCTGACGGAAACCAAAACACGACCCGTGCCATTAGGTCAGATATTTTGCTTTGGAGGTGAGTCTGTTGGAAAATTGCTGCCGGCGTGCAGCGACTGTGGGCCTGGGGCGGTGCAGCAGCAGTATAAAAGCGGGCCCTTCTCCTCACTCTCTCATCCACTCCTCTCGCCTCCATCTCCTTGGGAACAAGGTGAGCCTGAAGCCCTTTCTCCTCTCCCTCCTTGTGCTTCGCCTCGTCCTCCTCCAGGATTTCTCAGCACAAACTTGCCTTTTTGTCCTGTGCGGGCTCAAGGGCTGCTTGTAATGTCAGAAGGAAGGGGTAGATGGCGTGGCTTGGAGAGAAGTTGGGCCTTGGCTGAGGTGTCTCCTGAGCTATGGGCTAGGCAGGGATCTCCCTGGCTGTGGTTGCTATTGATAGGGTTCTTCTGGGCTGAAGGGAAAGAGAAGCCCGTGGGCCGCCCTAAATATCCTCCATCTCGCTTCTCTAGCTCGTGGCTTTTCTCCCTTGTGTTGGGGTGACAGACCGCTCCTTATGCACTCCTCATGCTCTGCTTTCCCCTGCCCTCTCTCCCAGGTGCACCTCCAGCCCCGAGACATGTCCTGCTACAGCCCGTGCCTGCCCTGCCAGCCCTGCCAGCCCTGCGGCCCGACCCCGCTGGCCAACAGCTGCAACGAGCCCTGTGTCAGGCAGTGCCAGGACTCCACCGTCGTCATCCAGCCCTCCCCCGTGGTGGTGACCCTGCCCGGCCCCATCCTCAGCTCCTTCCCGCAGAGCACCGCCGTGGGATCCTCCACCTCCGCTGCCGTTGGCAGCATCCTCAGCTCTGAGGGAGTGCCCATCTCCTCCGGGGGCTTTGGCCTCTCCGGCTTCGGCAGCCGCTACTGCGGCAGGAGGTGCCTCCCCTGCTAAAGCTGCTGGCCGTGGCGCTGGGGAAGGCCGCCAGGGACCCACAGCATGGTACCGGACTGGGGACGCATCATCGGCTTGCTGCGTCCAGAGGAGCTGAGCAACGCCAACACCCCTTGCAAAAGGACGGGGCCAGCCTGGGCTCTCCAAAAGAACGGCCCATGCCTGCCTTTCCCATTTCCAGCTCTCTCCTTTCCCTCCCGTGCCCTTGTTCTCTTGTGCTCCCCTGGGTGGGGAGCCCCACAAAGCCAGCCTAGGGAGGACCTGCCGGCCCTGCTCCCTCTGTAGGGCAGGCACATGGACACCTGGCGGAATATCAGCCCCAGCCATGGGGTGCAGATTCCTGTCTGCCCCTGCTGCCCCCTGCGCTGGGACCGCCACTCGGGCTGACCTCATTTCCCTCTTTTGACTCATTAAGTTCTGTTGCATCCAGACCCCTGCCTCTGTGTCATCTTTTCCCTTGCAGATGCTGTCCCAAGATGCTCAGTCAGAGGCTTGTTGCTCAGTGGTGGTTCTGGAGGGGGTTTTTGGGGATGGTTTTGCACTGATTGTCAACAGGGGCTTACATTGAGTATGCTTAGTGTTGCATCGGGTGATCTTCTCGTTTCTAGATTTGTCTGCCTCTTCGGGTCTGGATGGAATTACCCTACATTGTTCAGTGGCTACCGTCCGCTTTGTTGTGCACACCTCTTCATGCTCCTCAGTACGCTCAACACTGTGATGCAAGTAATCGCGAAGGAATGTGGTATCGACAAGACAGGGGCACTAGCTTTCCAGAGAGGCCAGGAGAACCCATCGTAACTAAGTATTGTCCAAGGGTCGCTCTTGTTGGGGAACTTTGGTCTGAAGAGAAGGAGAAGCCCGTGGAACACAGTGCGGTGGTCTGCCTTCTCATAGAGCCGTATTATGATAGAGGTCATAGAATGGTTTTGGTTGGAAGAGACCCTTAAAGATCATCCAGTCCAGTCTGCCTGCAATGGGCAGGGATCTCCGTTGCTACATCA